>NC_083772.1:4208463-4288308 GCF_963514075.1 Conger conger
ACAGTCTCTCTCATGTGTACTTCCACACACACACACACACACACACACACACACACACGTGCCCACAGTCTCTCTCATGTGTACTTCCACACACACACACACACATGTGCCCACAGTCTCTCTCATGTGTACTTCCCCACACACACACACACGTGCCCACAGTCTCTCTCATGTGTACTTCCACACACACACACACACACACACATGTGCCCACAGTCTCTCTCATGTGTACTTCCACACACACACACACACACACACACACACACAGACACACGCACTTACACAATATAAATGCAAGGTAAATATCCTGTGACACTGTCTCACTCATGTGAAAGTGCATTGAAGCGCCACACACTCCCGGAGCAGATCGCTGGTGTCCATATTTGGCTGAAAGCCCTCCTGACTCCTGGGGTCCCTCGTGCGGCTGCAGGGGGGTGGGAGACGTGTGACTCTGACCCCGGGGTCGATGCTTTGAGCAGAGGCCTCATACTTTCCGCCCCGGGCCGCCTCGCATGCCCCACATTTTTTTGCTCTTTTTAACTTTTTTTTTTTTTTTTTTTCCCCGTTTATTTTTAACCGGAACATTCCTCCCACTGTGTCGCCTGCGTTTGACTCCGAGGCTCCCTCCTTGAAAGAGTAATTTATTCAGAGGGTGGGGGAACGCACGCCGCGGGTGGGAGGGGGAGGTCGGGGGGGGGGGGGGGGGGGGCTTGACGGCCACCAGATTTCTTCCGTCAACTCTCCTGCTGGCCCCCGTGGGCGTGAGACCGGGAGGCCCAGGGGAACGTGGCCCCTGGGATATATCTAACAGTGTTCGCTGACGCTCCTTGCTGGAAATGTACTCTCGGCCTCCGGCGGGCTCGGCGCTGGACCTCTGCCTGAACGCTGTCACAGAACGGAGCGTGACAGAGCGTCAGCCGGATTCCCTCTGAAACACGCTCTTCTAGTGCAGCGCACTGACGGCACGATATGACAGCAGGCCGTATTTAAGCGCAATATCGTCCAGCGTAACGGCGAGGTGGCGACTTGGGCGAAAGTAGGCGGTATACTCTAAACGTTCTACAGACCATTTTAAAAATGAGCACCGGCGAGCAGTTCGCCAACACGCCACACGCCACGTTCCTCATTTTGTGCCAGGCCACGCCTCTGGGGGGCGCACGCTGATAACAAGAGGGCTATTATTTCGGGAGGGAAGAGTTTTAACTCTCGTGATCGATCGTACAGATGATGATGACACGTGCATACGTTCGGCTACTCTTCCTTCAAAATAATGAATCTCAAAACGTACAGGATTCCAGTTGTGACCACGGGACGGTACAGTGATGAGATTAACCTGACAAGAGAGTTGAACTCTGCCCCACCCCCAGCCTGTCTGTGACATAAACATATTTGGACCATGCAAGACCAGATGACTGAAATGGGTGGGCTGTTTTTGCTGGAGGCTTGCATACACCACTCAGACGTGCTAGTTTGCTGGGGCCTTTTCTGACAGGGGATGTGGGTTTGATTCCATGGGAGGGCACTACTGTTATAAAATTGAGCAAGTTGCTTAACATGTTTAAATTGATTGCATGCAAGACAAAAATGGAAAAAAGTCAGCTCATTAGTATGCAGGAAACTAATAGTCTGCAGTTCACCTAAATGTAGTGTGGTCACAGTAAAAGCAGGTTGCTGCAGTAGAGTGTGCTAGGTTTTTTGTTTTGGGGGGGCGGGTGGTCAAAAGGTGGCAGTACAAACAGTCGGAAGGTGGCTTTGTTGTTTTTGTTGTTTGTTTTTGGCCGACCTATTTTTACATTACATTTCCTGCTTTATTCGAAAATCTGGTGCATATCCACTGTGTTTTAGGCTCGTGAGACCTCCTTCTGGCTCTCTGCGAGGACAGGGAACACACATGGGCTACTGCTGTAGAAATAGGAGGATTATTGCTATTTTTCTCCTAAACACACACTGGCGCTCAGAACGGGCGCTGTAGCGTGGGGGTTGCAGGTTCGATTCAGTGCCGAGGCACTGCCGCTGCGCCTTCGAGCCAGGCACTTAAGTGGAACTGCTTCAATGATAGAAGGCTCGACAGTTAAAGCTGTTATCCGAGTTCCCCTGACCGAGGGAGTTTGCTCGGTAAATGAATTATGTAACGTAACTTGAGCTCCAACATCCGTGCTTCAGATACACGCTGTTATTTATTAGCTCCATTATTTTCAGGTAATGCTTATCAATATAAATGTGTATCGATGGCACAGTGAACCTTCATTAACCCCATAGTGCGTGGAGTGGCCATGGTGGTGGTTTTCACATTATGCTCATTGGATTTCCACAAACACAGATTACACATCTCAGGTGCACATCTCAGATGCTTTGAGTGTTTAAAAAGCACTCAGGTTCCTCCAGTCCAAAACACATCTGGGCGAATACAGTTGAGCCTATCACAGCATTTTGCTGCAGACGGCAAAAGATTTTTAATTGGTCCATGGGAGGGTAGTGATTGAAAGCAGATGGCTGCCCCGCCCCATTTTGGGGTTTGTGACACCTCACTCTGACATCACTGAAGACGGGGGGTCAAAGGGCAGCTTCAGAGAGAAGAAGACAGGGACCTCCACCGCAGGTGTGCTAACTCCGGTTTCCCCAGGTCAAAGGTCACAGGCTCCGCCAACACAGCTCTGTCACCAAGGTAACCTTGGTCCCTGGTCTCGCTTTGAACATTTCCATTCCTTGCTGAAATATACAATTAATCGGTTTCATATTTCTTGCTTGTGAAATCTCAAGGTTTATTTCCATCTGTAAGACCATTCTAAAATGTCTGTTTTATATACTTTATTATTATTATTATTATTATTATTATTATTATTTTATTTTTTATTTTTTTAAATGCTGCTGGTAAATGGGTGTGAACTGAAAAGTGGCAAATCTTTCATAATCAGTTAAAACACTTATTTATGTCCTCTTTGAAGCAGGCAAAGTAAACATATTTAATTCTTTACTTGCCCTCAAATTATTACAAGTGGATCTAATTTCATGTATTGTGAGTATTCTTGCATTGCTTGATAAATGGCTATTTCACAAGGACAAGCAGCAGTTTTATTCACGATAGAAAAACATACTGTCTACTCTCTCCTTTAGAGATCATGAGTTCTAGTTTGTTACATTACATTACATTACATTATTACATTACATTATGTGGCATTCAGCAGACGCTCTTATCCAGAGCGACGTACAACAAAGTGCAAATCAAACACAAGAACACGTGCAAAAGTGGACCTGAGAGGACAGTACAGTTCCGAGTCCTAGTGTAAACATACAGAAATTCAGAGCCCTCGAAGAGTACAATTGTTGCAACACTGAGAAGTAATGATTGTATCGCGTGGAGTCCTTAATCTTGTGCGTAACTGAAAAGAGTGACCCTGTTCCGAAGTGACTTGCGTGTGAGGTGAGGGGTGTATTAAGGGGCCCTGTTTGGCACTAAGCCGACTGTCACACAAAGCTGTCTGACGGCCTCCATGCCAGTGCTGTGTTTATAATTAGTCCTCCACACCTCCTCCCCACCTCCTCTCCACCTCCTCACACACACAAATACACACGCGCACACACGCCAACACTTTAAAACCGTACGCACTCACGGACACGCCCACACACACACACACGCACACACACTTTAAAACATGCACACTCACACACACAAACACTTTAAAACATGCACACAGACCAACACTTTAAAACACACGCACACACACACACACTTTAGAACACACACACATTCACGCACACTGACACACACACATTCACGCACACAAACACACACACAAACACTTTAAAACACACAAACACACACACAAACACACACACACACACACACACACACACACACACGCACACGCACACGCAAACGCAATCGCATAGACTTCCAGTGTGTTTTATGTGATTTGACAGCTGGACAGTACAGGGAGCAGTGAGGGAGAGCAGTGGAGGGGGGGTGTGCTAGGGAGGGGGGGCATGGGGTGTGTTGGGGGGGGGTAGGGGGGGTATGGGGTGTGTTGGGGGGGCGGGGGGTCACCGCTGAAGAGGGGCAGGTCCTCATGGGCGCATGCACATTTTTTATTTGTAAAAGTAAACAGGCGGCCTGCGGGGGTCTGGAGGTTATGGGAAAGGAGGAAGCGCAGATGCTAATCACTGCTCAGCACACTTCCCCCTAAACACCAGAGAGCCCAGGGGCCCAGAGCGCAGGGGCCCAGCGCTGCGACACAGGCTGGCCAGGACCAGAGCCCAGGGGCCCCTGCACAGTGACACAGGCTGGCCAGGACCAGAGACCAGGGGCCCCTGCACAGTGACACAGGCTGGGATGCTCTCTGTGTCCTTCTGTAGAGATCCTCAGATAACACCTCCTTTAGACTGCTGGGTTGACTCCTCTCTCACTCACCTGGGATTAGCAGGTGTGGTCCGCTATGTTGTCCGCCTTGAATGTCACCCTCGTTTGAAATCGGTACTATCTAATAGAAATCTACATTTTTCAAATGAAACTCCTCCCACTTGTTTCTGCTTACTCTGAATACTCTAATCTGGAAACCATGCAGGAATTTGATGTTGCACCAACTGATATTTTAAAATTGATGTATTCTTTTTTTACGGTTGCGCCTACGCTTGAGGCTTGGGGTAGAAGTTTGGAGTTACAGCTTATGGATAGGAAAAGGGGATGGCGTAAGAGCATGGTTTCAGTTAGAATTATTATTGCCATTATTATCGCCAGAATGCTGATATCCCGAGTTCAACAGTCTTTAATTGTGCATTTCGCTGCTCGATGCCCACACAAGCCACTTTCTGAAAACATTGGTATCATATTAGCATATTAGGTTTTAGCTTTCTGAAAAATAACTTCTTATAAATGCTTTGTCTTGTTTCATGTCGAGTGTTTCTAGTGTCTCTCCAGGGGTGGTCTGAATCGGAACAACCAATCAGCCTTGATGAAATGATACAAGGCACACACACACACACACACACACACTCACACACTTGGTCAAAGACAGCTCTCTGTTACGTGCCTGTGTGCGATCCACTCAGGAACTGAACCATTCAGCCTGCAACCCTGCAGACGCAAGCTCACTTGTAGCACCGTGCTGCCCCCCCCCCCAAATGAGCCCGGTGTGTGTAATTAAGGTTAAAGGAAATACAAGCAGGGGTCCCCCCCACTGCAGCGGAGTGGCCCTTTGTGAAACACAATGAAGAGGAGATTAAGACATGGGGCTGAAAGCTGACATGAGAAGAGGGACTTTCCTCTGGGCTGGGATCTCAATCAGTGTGTGTGTGTGTGTGTGTGTGGAGGGGAGGGTGGTATACACGGCCAGGAGAGAGACGAGACTCCCCCACTCCACCCCCGGCATCGGAGACTGAAGCAGGGGAGGATAATTAAATTATCTGCACAATGGAGCGCTGGGGGCACGTGGTGGCGCTAATGGAGGGGAGAGAGATGTCCTTTTAGCGGGGCTAATTGTTCGGAAAGAGCCGGGCCTTTGTGTGGCTTCTCCGCAGGGGTGCTGTGATCTCGGCAGGCCTGGGCTCAGCCCGCAGACCCCAGCAGACAGCCAGGACACCGGGCGGGCCGGGCCGGGACGCAGGGGGGCAGGACCGAGGACACAACCCTCCCTTTCATAGGGCCAGACGGAGAGGGGGGCGGAGGTGGTGTGCTGGGGATGGGGGGGACGGGGGTCATCCTCCAAAATGTGGTCACAGAAGAAGAGTCTTTACAATCACCCCTGGGATTACGGGAGTGCTAATTTGTTACTTGAGCTTGGGCAGATGTGAGCTTCGTTATTTACTGTGTGTGTATCATACATACATAGAATGCTTAAGCAACCGAGGAGTCGTTCAGGGCTTCATGGTGCAATAGCAACCACCCGACCTGAGTCCAACTGAACATGCGTTTCGCTTGCTGAAGACGGCACTGAAGCCCCTGAAATGAACGCAGAAATAAAGATGTCTGCAGTACAGATCTGGCAGAGCATCACCAGGGACAATACCAAGGGCCAGATTTACGTACATGAAACTTGCAGAGCAAAATTTTTTTTTTTTTTTACATTACATTAATGGCATTTGGCAGACGCTCTTATCCAGAGCGACGTACCACAAAGTGCAAAGTGCATACCCATAACCAGGGATAAGTGCGCTGAAAGACCCCAGAGGGAAGTACAATTTCAACTGCTACCTGTAAAACAAAGATAAGGACCAGGGCCTATTTCTTTTTATTTTAATTTTTTTTAAAAGAACAAACAAACAACGCAAAAGTGACCAAACTTAACTATCCAAACACTGCTTACCTACCCAACTACATTGAGGGTGCTTTTGGATGAGACCAAACTGTGGCCTGACGAGGGGGGTGTTGGGGCAGTCGCAGTCTGCCGTCTTATTTACCAAGGCTGCAGCTCATTACGCCATCAGCCAATGGGACCGCGTGAAAGCGTATCCAGTGCAGGACGAAACATGTATGCATGATTCAGAAGTGGTGGCCATTGTTGTTTGAATTCAAATGTGCGATGTGGGCGGCCTGTAGCGTGGCGGTTAAGGTACGTGATTGGGACCCGCAAGGTCAGTGGTTCAATCCCCGGTGTCTCCAGGGGAGGATTGTCTCCTGCTCAGTCTAATCAACTGTGCGTCGCTCTGGATAAGAGCGTCTGCAAAATGCCATTAATGTAAATGTAATGTAATGTTGCAATGAGCTTGACTATTGCCGGGATAGAATGGGAACGTTGTGTCGGAGACATTACGTATTTTATTTCTCCCAGAAACGCAATTAATTGTGTGGCTGGTTGTCTGTCGTAAAAGTCCTTCTCTGTTTATTTTCCGTGACTGTTTTGGAGCATAACTACTACAAACAATCACACAACCCAGTTTTTATTACTTTGGCAATGCCAGTTGAGCATGCTCTGTTTCTAACAACGTTCTGTTGAAGGCTGAAGGCTGACGTTCTGAATAAAAATGCTGTAATTCCTACATGGATCACCTGGTGTAGATGCAAATACCCTCAAGTTAGAGAGTTTAAACTCATATTCATTGTGTCATTTCAAAGCCAAAACAAGAAATGATGTCCAAATACTTATGGACTGCACTGTATGCATGTACGGTGTAGATTCACGCTGGCTTCATTGATGAATGCGGTTGGGAGGGTCAGTGGAGAACAGAAACAGGCATTTCCTCTGAGGATGCACTGCGGTTGCTGGCTGCATCAGGAGACTGTGTAGCTGAATGAGCAGCTCTTAGATGGTATCAGTGGAGGTACACAAATTAAAAGTACACGCTGCAATCAAATCTCTTTGCTCTCATGGACGGCAGTGGAGGTTGCACTTAGCTGTGGAAAGAAATCACAGAACCAGAAGATGAAACTCAGGGTTTCCGTGTTTAGCTTCCGATAATCAAGTGATGCGTTTGCGCAGTTAGCCAAACTGGTGAGTGCATAGAGTTGCGTTATTTTCAAGGAAAGCATTTTGAACCAAAGTATGTTGTCAGTGATGCTGTTTCTCAGCTGGTGTCCATGGTAACAGTGTCTGGCAGGTGTTGAGGCTGGAACCCCAGACATACGTTTCTGGGATACAGCTCAGGAACGTGGTTTCTGTCTCCTTCGAGCATGTGATCTCCCCATCTTCTAGCTAAGCTTCAGGAGAAACCCAAACCTCATATTCTGTCTTTGTCAGCTGTTTACTGGCACTGGCACTGGCCAGCACAAAGGCACATGCTCTTAGACGTCAGAGCTAAAGACCCAGGTCCTGTGTCCGAGGATCGTATTGTGCTTTAGTTCTGGTTCAGTGATTTCACTCCGCCGTCTTACACTCTCCAGTTCTAGCGCATGTGCTTGATTGTGAAAATCCAGTCCCTGGAGGATGAAGAAACTTCACTGAAATATTGCTGTATGTTTGTTCCTGTTCTACGTGTATTTCGGAATCATAGACTCTTATCTGTAGTCTTGAGAACTTTGAAGATTGTTTTGATACTATTGGCAGCACGACATACATGTTGCCAATAAGAAATGTGAACTTGGCACACGGGTACTAAACCTAAGTTCACAGTGTGCAGGACTGAAACGGATCCCATTAGCCTTAATGGCCACCCCTCAGGCACCGACCGACCCAGACCATCCTTTTAAGAGTAGATACAAGGAGCTCATTAACAACAACAGAGAGGGAACAGAGAGAGAGAGAGAGAGAGGGAGAGAGAGAGGGAGAGGGGGAGAGAGAGAGAGGGAGAGGGAGAGAGAAAATAGAGAGAGAAAGGGAGAGAGAAAAGAGAGAGAGAGGGAGAGAGAGAGAGGGAGAGAGCGGGAGAGAGAGGGAGAGAGAGAGAGAAAGAGAATGAACGATGTGTAAGAAAAGGGCCACTCATCTTACACAGTATATTACCCCCCCGCTCCCACCCTCACTAAGCGCTCCTCGTGACGAGGAGCCAGACCACGGACCAGAGCCCATTTCGGAGGTTTCCACTCCAGCTTCCATTTCTGGCAAGTGAAACTCTATCCCGGCCTGCTAATGGAAGCCGTTGCGAGGTTTCCGGTTTAAAAAATCCATACGTAATCAATGGAGCTGGCTGCCTCCCTCACCCACAAGCCCATTTTGAAGGAGCGCAGCTCTGTGATGCGAGCCGTGTGCTGCAAACCTACATTGAGCCCTTTCATCCATCGGGCCGTGGCAGTCTGACGGGCAGACCGGTGTGCTCTCTAACGCGATGTTACATTATATCTCCCTTCCTCGTGAACCAACCTGGAACATGTGACAATGGTAATGACAATCCGTTGCTATGGCAGCTAATTTGCTTATAGGGCTCATTGTGAAAAGAGGGTCTCTCTCTCTCTCTCTCTCTCTCTCTCTCTCTCTTCCTCTGTTCCCTCATGCTTTCGCCCCCATTACTTCCCTTTCTCTGTCTCCTTAGTATCTGCCTCTCTCTCTCTCTCTCTCTCTCTCTCTCTCTCTCTCTCTCTCACTCATATTGTCTGTTTAGAAATAACTGGCTCCCTGCTCATGGTAATAAGCCTGATTCAATTACAGAAATGACATGTTCATTATGCCTAATTAAATTTATCATCTAAAAATAAATGCAATAAAATAAATAAATAAAAACAAATAAATAAAACAGAACCTCACACAAATCAAATTCCTGTCATTGACTGTGATGACGCGGTGGTCCCAATTAAATTTAGATACATTAAATAGCTGGTTGACCGTATCTGAGTGGCTTTTGAACATGTAGCACATATTTATATGAAAAGGCGGGGGGCGGGATTGGACAAAGAACATGCGTTGCTCTCAGAGGTTGTCTCTGCAGAAGTGATTCTGTAAACGCCGAACATGGGTTTTATTTATCAGCATGATGTGAACAGGAAGTTCACATGGGTGTTTATGAGGAGAAGCACACGTTATGAGGACTCGGGCCCCTTTGAGCCAGACAGTTTCCTGGGTCAAAATGATGTTTATGTGGGTCCATCAAGCTGATCCACAGCACCCATGTGCCACTCCCCAATCCCCCCTGCAACACAAACATACGCACACACACACACACACACGTCCATGCACACACACGATTCCTGAGAATTAAAAAAGGAAAGAAATGCAGTTGTGCCATCATTAAACTGTCTGTCGAGTCTGGAATTATGGGGCTGACAGCTGCTTTTCAGGCACGTTATGAACTTTTAAGAGCAGCGCGTTGTCAATTACGGCACCCTTTTCTGCGTGTGCACTGTGGGGTGTACTTTGTGTTTCAGAAGTAGCCTCGTTGCGCAATATGTTTCCTCACATCCGTATGGTCAAGTTCTTGAGCTCAGCGTTCTGTTTTCCGCTGTCTTTGTCGGATGCTGTCCTTGCTGTAGCCATGTTTGTAGGACATCTCAAAAAAAAAAAAAAAGTTCCAAGAATTCTCGGGCTGTGCCATTAGCTTCTTTTGGGTTGTGTAATTTGCGGAACACATGTATTGGCGCAATCTTTGTTCCCCACGGGGTTGCCTGATAATGTCACTGCATTCTGAAAGTGAGAGAGCAGACAGGAATGTAATTGAATTCGGCGTGCTAACACCGCCCCTTTGAGATGACATGCGCGTGTACAGAGTTGAGACCAGCCTCTTCTGAGCTTGTTGAGGGACAGAAACGCCCTGGCGAGTTTAGCAGGAGGGAGGGAGAGAGAGAGCGGGTTGTGCAGAAGAAATAAAATATATTGAGGGAAAGAAAAAAAAAAAACGCGTTTAAGACTGGCAGGAAAGGGAAGGGGTGTGCGAAAGCGCTTATTTCTGCAGCGCGAGAGAAGAGTAGTCTATAAGTGAACGCAATTGAATTGGATATAGTAAAAGAAAAAAAGAGAAAACATTACATTTTGATCTGAAGATCATGACGGCAGCTGTCGATATGAAACCGACGTTAACTATAAAATCAGAAAAAGTGGACGGTGAGTAGCCTTAAAGAGTTCTTATTGCGTGGAGGTAATACAGTTTTGCCGTTGCGTTCGTTTGTGAATTGTGATGAACATCATATAGCGCATCAGGGACTCAACTTTTGCAAAGATGAGTTGAGTTTCAATGTGTGGGCTGAGGAATGCGTCCCATCTCCAGTGTTAAACAGTGTAACAGCTTGCCCGGGATTAATTTCAAATTCAATCTTCTTGTATCCTCTGTAAAACGTCGGTTGCAATTCGAAACAACGTGCCGTTTTCAGTTTGAAAATGTAACTGAAGTTGAGAGACAACAATCGTTTACAAAATAATAACAGATATTGGCATGCCATGTGGACCTGAAATCGTTTAATTAATTTATACTTAGAATTTGTTTTTAACAAAACAAACGGCCGTGAAAACGTGCACGGATATTGTTTTTATTATTAACCAATTAATCTAATTTATAGGTTATACGTGTGATTTATATAGCGATTGCTGGTTTTCCTGTCTTGATCTCTTACTACTTACTACTACTTATTAGTTATTACTCTAATTCACATAATAAAAAAGCCCGTCCGCACTCTAATGGAACACGGACAACTAAGACATGTCTCGTGTTGGACCAAAAAAACCCCAAAAAAACAAACAAACAAAAAAAAACAGTTCATGATAATTTCCCTGTGCCCTAACATGATGGAGTACAGTATGCAGTCAGAAAAGTTTTGAGTGGAGCTATATAGACCTATGCTAATGCACTTTGGTTCCATTCACTAACACATCAGGCTCCCCAATGTATCGATAAATATTATAATTCATTCAGCGAATATGATATTGCGGTAAAATGCATTTGCCAGACCTAGGTCTGCATTTTTTCGCAATGCGTGTGGTCATGTTTAGTCTTCCAATAGGAAGTATAAACTTTGTCACGTAAACATGGCCTTGCATTTCTGTGTTATTTTTAGTTTCAACATATCCCTCCAATATGTGGAAAGTTAATTTGTAGTGTTTTCATAGTATCCCACGGCTATATTGGGCTGTAAAGCTCTTTTGTGTGTGTGGAAATGTTAAGCTAAGTTCTGTAGCGATCTTAACTTAAGACCGCTAAGTAGCATTATAGATACGGATTCTCTGTGTGTATACCCACTGGCCTTCCTGCAGTAGAGGCTGTCCATTTAAATTAAAGTAGGGCTCTCTTGGATTCACCTGGATCCTCCGGATGTAAAATGTGCAGAAATGGCCACATTGATCCGAGTCCTATGTCTCGCACCTGGGTCCCCACCGTGACTCACTGTTGTGCTGGGTAGGGATGTGTGGTGATGTGTGTGGCAATGCTCTGTAACGTAGTGGTTAAGGAACATGACTGGGACCCGCAAGATCTTTCATGTTCCCCAGTGTGGCCACGATAAAGATCCGCGCTGCCGTTGGGCCCTTGAGCGAGGCCCTTTACCCCGCATTGCTCCAGGGGAGGACTGTCTCCTGCTCGGTCTAATCAACCGTGAGTTGCTTTGGATAAAAGCGTCAGCCGCATGCAATGTAGTGTAAAGTAATGCTCTGTGCTGGGCTCCGTCCTGGCGTTGTGTCAGGGGCAGCGAGGCTGAGTGGGGGACTCGGGCAGTGCCCGGGTGATGGGTGTCTGTAGGGAGGCCTGTAGCGTAGTGGTTAAGGTAAATGACTGGGACACACAAGGTCGGCGGTTCTAATCCCGGTGTAGCCACAATAAGATCCGCACAGCCGTTGGGCCCTTGAGCGAGGCCCTTAACCCTGCATTGCTCCAGGGGAGGATTGTCTCCTGCTTAGTCTAATCAACTGTACGTCGCTCTGGATAAGAGCGTCTGCCAATAATGTAATGTAATGTAATGTGATGTGTCCCAGCCGGCCGGCGGACTTGCACAGTGCCGCTGAGACCGCTGGAGCTCGCGTGCAGCTGGAGCACCCCGCCGGTGGCTTCCTGTTTCGGGGTCCCAGCGGGGTGTGACCCTTCTCCCTGAGGGTCAGTGGGGCAGGGCTGGTTCCTCTTTTTTTTTTTTAAGGATGAGTTTGGGGCTGTGCTCATGGGTCTCACCCCCCCCCCTCCTCACTTCCTCTCTGTTAGTGAGCTGCATGAGTGCCTAGTTAAAGTAGGTGAGGTTTGGAGACGTCATGGAAACATACTTCTCACTTTTTTAACCACTTCAAGCTGATGACAGGAGGGTAATGCTGTCTGGAGGGGTGGGACTGCCTCAAAACCCTGTTTCTCAGCTCGGCTTTCAGGGCACCTGGAGGAGCGTGTGTTTACACGTGCACATGCACACATACATACACAACACGCTCAAACGTGTGAACACACCCACACACACACACACACACACACACAGTGTGCACGCGTACAAGTGAGCATGTGCACGCACAAACGCACACATACAACGCGCACACACACAAACACGTGCGTAGATACACGCATACAAACACACACACACACACACATGTGCACATGCTTGCATGTATGTGCCAACAGCTGCAGTGGAAGCGCACCATCCTGCAGCATGGTTTTTTAAGATGTGCTCATTTTGTTCTACGGAAGGTGGTACCTTGCAGTCACCCCACATTATTTATGCTTGTGTATGCATGCCTGTGTATGCATGCTTGTGTATGCATGCTTGTGTATGCATGCTTGAGTATGCATGCTTGTGTATGCATGCTTGAGTATGCATTCTTGTGTATGCATGCTTGAGTATGCATACTTGTGTATGCATGCGCGTGTGTTAAGGATGACTGGTACCCAGTCAGTATTGTTCATTTCCCGGGAGCGATGAGAACCACTGATAGGGGCCTTTAACATTTTAGCTGTGTGAAAGGTATGTGGTATTTGGGAGAAAACCTGGCATGCTTATACACCTGTAGGGATGCATGCATGCACCCACCCACACACACACACACACACACACACCCACGCGCTCACAAACATAAATGCACATACATGCATTGGCATACACAAAAACAAGCATGCAAGCACACCAACACATACACACATGCAGGCATTTACATGCACACTTCAGCAAACCTGGCTGCACACAGCTTCTTGCAGAAACCCTATTTCTTGCCCTGGGTCTTTCATTGAGGAATACAGACATGCACCTACTTGCATGCATACGTACTTACAGAACAAATACACACATGCACCTGCGTGCATGCCCATCTACGTACGATACAAACACACACAAACCTGCATTCATGTCTACGTAAATACAGTACAAACACCCACACACACCTGAATGCATGCTTAGGTTCATACAGTACAAACACCCACACACACCTGAATGCGTGCTTAGGTTCATACAGTACAAACACCCACACACACCTGAATGCATGCTTAGGTTCATACAGTACAAACACTCGCATGCACCTGCTTGCCGGCTCATGCGCATACAGTTCATATTAATATTTTTTTTTAACACATTTTTGCACATTCATTCACACTCTCTCAGTGACACAAACGCACACGCACAAATGATTCAGTGTTGTCTTGGGAGTCAGAAGCGACCTCCGGCTGTAGGTTATTGTTTCGTACATGTTAAGCTGCAGAGGGTCACGGCGGGGTTTTGCTAACGGCACCTTCTTTCAGGCGTCCCCTCCACGTCATCTTTCTTAAGCGCTCCCAGACTCCGAAAGGTCAGGGGTCACCTCAAACAAAGCTTCCTCATTTCCCCCAATGCGTTCCCGGGTGTTACAGTGGCAGAATAACATGTTGTAAGATAGCAAAAGAAAAAAAAAAAAAAAAAAAACAACCTGGAAGTTTCTGTAGATCAGGAGAAGAGCTCCAGATGATCCCATTCAAACGTGGATTCAGAGGTTCACCTACACACACACAACTCCCTCAAAGCAACGGCCTTGACTGTTCTACATTTGTTTCCCCCCCACTCAACACGCGGCGGCGGTGCACAGAAAACGACCTTGAAACGGCACGAGTCTGTAGACCGGAGAAACGATAACAGCCACGGGTCCCGCAGACGCAGACGCAGACGGCCAGACACCCGCACTCCAGTAGGTTCTGAGACTCCGGGTCCAGGTTTAATACGAGCCGGTTTGGCACCGGCTTCAATGCACAGCGAGTAAGAAAAAAAGAAAAGAAAGAAAAAAAAAACAAAAACATTTGAGAAATGAATAAAGGAAATGTTGGGAGCAGATGTGCAGCGCCCTGCCAGTGAGTGTGCCGGGCTGGGACTGGAGCGAGAGGAGAGGAGAGGAGAGGGCCGGTCTGAGCTCCACGCCATGCCAAACATGCAACGCTGGCATTAGGGGCAGAATTACCCTCGGCAGAATCGCACACGCAACCCAACCCGCGCGTCTTTAGGAGAGACACATCGGTCTGAAAGTATTCACAGTTTACAACTGACACAAATGGCGTGTAAATAGAGGGTGAGGTGTAAATAGAGGGTCTGTGTGTTCACCTGCAGACAGGGCTCAGTGAGTGACAGGAATGTTCGTTGGGGAGGTGGGCGGTTATCTGATGGAGATGGTACTCATGTACACCTGTCCTGGCCTGAGGTACTCATGTACACCTGTCCTGGCCTGAGGTACTCATGTACACCTGTCCTGGCCTGAGGTGCTCATGTACACCTGTCCTGGCCTGAGGTACTCATGTACACCTGTCCTGGCCTGCGGTTACATTTACATTACATTATTGGCATTTGGCAGACACTCTTATCCAGAGCGACGTACAGTTGATTAGACTAAGCAGGAGACAATCCTCCCCTGGAGCAATGCAGGGTTAAGGGCCTTGCTCAAGGGCCCAACGGCTGTGCAGATCTTATAGTGGCTACACCGGGATTAGAACCGCCGACCGTGCGGGTCCCAGTCATTTACCTTAACCACTACGCTACAGGCCGCATGTGAGCCTGTCCCGGCTGGGAAGCAGGAGGCCTGCGGTGGAGCCGGAGGGTTGTGTTGCGTCAGGCAAGGCGACACCCCTGGCTGACGCTCCCTCCCAAACCCGCGTTCCCTCCACCTCACCTCACCACGCCGCCTCGCCACCCACTCACCACCACCCCCCCACAGCGTCCAAAAAAACAAAACAAAAAAAAAAGCTAAAAAATGCACCTCTGATTTGGGCCCGGCTGCTGGCAGCTGTGTAAACAGGGTCAGATGTTTCTGGTTTTTCAGATGTGGGTCTCCCGGCCGCCCAAAACAAATGACTCCGCAGTCGGGATGGGGATATTTCTTTCATGCGTAGAGCGAGTTAGCGTCCAGTCGTGAGGCGGGGTTTGAGTCGGTGGGTGTCTCGGTCTCGTATGTCGCCAGGTCTCACAGATCTTTTCAACTGCACGGACCCAGCGTCATCTCTTTACCCAGAAGTCCCTGCGCTTGTGCCCGGTGGACTCGACTGCCTCCTCCAGCGAACGGGGCTGGGCTTGGTCCCAGGCATTCTGAGAGGGAAAGGCGAGACGGGGGTGTTCTTCCGTAATGAGGACATGGTGGGGCGGTATGCGCTGCGTCTGGCCGAAGGGGGCCCCCAGCTCCCGTGTCTCAAACAGCCGGAGAGTCCCCCCCCCCCCCCCGGCCAGGGACTCCCCCGGCGTGCGTGAGACCGCTCGCTTGCTCCGAACACTTCTGACTCCATGGCTGTGTTGTGCCGTTTGAAGCTTTGATTGTCCGTCCCAGAGTAGTTCTGCAGTGAAAAGCGTTGTGTGCGTTCGTCTGGATGAAACAATCTCGCCGTCTCGCCCAACGTTTTCTCAGTATCAGACATCACACGCCAATTCACATCAGCCCCAGCCAGCGTTCTGTTACACATTGACATGCTTAAAAAAAAAAAAAAAAAAAAGCCTCTGTTGCTGGCCTTCAAAGGTGTTATTTGCCACATTTCACAATGAGAAGGCTGCGAACATTTAAAAGGGGGGGTGAAGCCCTAACCTTGTAATGTGTGGAGCCAAGTTCCCATTCCCCCAAAACCCAGAACCACCCCCCACCCCCGTCCCCCGTCTCA
The DNA here is from genome assembly GCF_963514075.1 of Conger conger. NCBI lineage: Eukaryota > Metazoa > Chordata > Actinopteri > Anguilliformes > Congridae > Conger > Conger conger. The sequence continues at coordinate 4,224,811 of NC_083772.1, forward strand.
TTTCACTGAGCAGAAACAAGGAGGGCGAGCGTGTCGTGAGCGGGACGTTAACAAGCCGAGGGGTTTACAGTTTTACAGCGCCCCAATCCCCGGCGCTCCCTTTCAGCCCCGGCCCGGCCTCCCTCGCCTCACCTCAGCCCTTCATGTGGCGTCTCGCGGATCCAGCGGTCCGGCGCGGTTAATCACTGAGTCACCGGCCCCCCGAAGCCTCGCGCTGATGAGCCCCGCGCTTCACGACGCTCCGCGGGGCCGTCCGATCGGCCCTCGCTCCGTCTCCCAGCGTGCCTCTGGGCGTCCGAAACATCGCCAGACGTTCGTGCCTTTGGGTGCCGGCTTTTAAGATCAGCTTTGTCGTCGTGTACATTACGTTACAAGGCGTTTTGCGGACGCCTCTTATCCAGAGCGACGTACAACGACGTGCAGATCGAACGCAGGGACGAGTGTGAAGAGGACCCGAGAGGACGGTACGTGACCGTACAGATACCACCGCTGCGTTATATTGTCAGTCCCGTGTGGCATACAGTCTGATGGATTTGCTCTGGATTTCAGGCCTCATTTACATCCTTTAAAATAAAAATAGGATGCATTTTAATTTAAGTTATTCACTTTAATTTCACGTTATCGGCTTTAAAAGCAGACGTGAGTAGGATAAAATAATTCAACTCAAACTGCATTAGTAAAGTCCCCTCCAGGCCATCGACACCTCTTTTTTGGTCCGAGGGCAATGCTGCATTCCACTGCTCTACGGCCCTGCTTACATACCTCTGCCTGTACACCTCCCGTAGACCTCTCTCTGTGCCTGGGCAAGGCAGGGGTGTGGGGTAATGTAGTAGGTGAGAGTTTTAGGGGTGCTTCAGCTCTGGAGGGGCTGGAGGGGCACGTGATGAGGCAGAGTCTGGGAACGAGGGGGGGAGGAGGGGGGTGAAATTACAACAGCTGGATGTCTTTCCGATTCTTTCCCTTTCCAAGTTTTTTTTTCTTTTTTCTTTTTTTTTTCTTTTTTTCTATTTTTACCAAAAAGCAAATGAACCGGCGGTTGAGAGGTGAATGTAGCTATAGCTACAATTACCGCGGCCGTCTGGAGCAGGCTCCCCCCCCCCCCCCCTCCTCCCCCCGGGGGTCTCTCAGGGGTCCCCCCGGTAACGAGCACGCTGTCTGTGACACGGTGAGCAGGAGACAGATACCCATAAAACCTCTTTAATGGCCCCACGCCGCTCAAGACCTGGGGTGAAATGGCGACTCGTGAAAAGGGGGAGTGAGGAAATGCACAAGCAGACAGACAAACAACGAGCCTGTTCCTCTCTCCACTCTCAGATTGGATCAGGTCTGCCTTTCCGATGACGATTTTGAGGTTGATTCCTCATTTTTAAACAGTAACATAATCAGTGTATCTTTTATCGTTGGGCTTTTTGGACCAAGTTGATTGATGTGGTGATGTGGTGCTATGAATATGATTTTTTGATGACACTTGTCAAGTCTACTGAGGTAATTTGTTCTGTGTTTTGGTGTACAAACTGCTCAAATAGCAAACGTAAAGGTTTTAAAGAGATACAGATATACAAGCCGCAGTGTTCAATTTAACGTCGTTAAAATCCAAGGATTCATTAAAATTCATTAGTATAGGCAAAAAAATAAATCCGTGGAAAATGTAGCGTTTGTAAATTCTTGTGAAATGGCGAGCCCAGCTGGGGGGGTTGCTCCTTGCGTAACCTTTAAAACCAGACCGCTGCCAGGTTGTTGCCAGATCCACCACCAGAGACTGCAGGCTCACACTGGGTTTTGCTGTGTGGCTCTGAGTAACAGGAATACTTTCCAGTAATAACCCCCCCCCCCACACACACACAATTTCAGACATTTCATTAACTTTCAAATTCATTCTCATCTGCTTAGTTACTCATTAATCTTTCCATTTCAGTTCACGAGGTGTTTGTGCTAAGCTTCCAGCTAATTATGCCGTGCCGTCATATTATAATTTTTTTTTTGTGTCCCATGTTTAGCGGGGAGTGAAAAAAAATCTAAATTAGCGTACGGGAAACGTGTGTAATACACGGCAGGCGACATATGAGTGTGTGTGTGAGATGGAGCATCTGTCTCTCTGTCTGTCTGTCAGCTATGGCTGTTTGGGCATACTGTAGGCTGAACTACATTACATTATTACCATTTGACAGACGCTCTAATCCAGAGCGACGTACAGTTGATTAGACTAAGCAGGAGACAATCCTCCCTGGAGCAATGCAGGGTTAAGGGCCTTGCTCAAGGGCCCAACGGCTGTGCGGATCTTATCGTGGCTACACCGGGGATCGAACCACCGACCTTGCGTGTCCCAGTCATTTACCTTAACCACTACGCTACAGGCCGCCCTTAACTGTGCTTAAGGGCCTTACTGTGTGATAAGGGGCGGGGGGTGTAATGAGTATTCTGATGAGTTTTGCAGGTTTTGCCCACACGACTAGTTATGTTATTTCGTTTTGCTTTCAGGAAACGGCTTTAGAATTGTACAGTTTAGAATGATGCGAGATAGCAAAAGAAAATGTTTGAGGAGTTTACGCAGCAGCGGGGGTGTGGGGGGGCGGGATGGACAGGCCTGGGAAAGGGGAAAGGGGGGGGGTGAGGGGAAGGAAGGAGTAAACAGTTTGTCAGAACGGCCGTATGTTTGCTTTTTACACCTAAACATTTCCCGAGGCTTTTTTAAACCAATATGGCGTGTGCACTTCAGACCGCCGGGATTGCTCAGTGACTGTTTACATCGACGGTGGGGAGTGGGAGAGGGGCGTGGGAGAGGGGCATGGCTGGAGGCCTGTCGGCCCATCGTTGGACCTTGTGGATCCCCCTTCAATGAGAGGCCAGGTCAGCCCTTCTTGGTCCTGACTAGTCCTGAGTGTTCCGGTCCGATCTTAGTCAGCCCCTTTTTGGGGTTTTAAAGGTTCCTGTTCACGAGAAGCAGTTGGGACATGCAGTATTTGTGACTTCCTCATGGGTCAAAAAACCCGCAGCCTGGCCTGGTCAGCACTGGTACGACATGTGGCCCTCAGGGGCCTCAGCAGGAGGGCAGGTTTAGTGCACGTTAGCATCAGCGGAAGGGGTGGCCTCCCCGTGTTCGTGTGGGTTTCCTCCGGGTACTCCGGTTTCCTCCCACAGTCCAAAGACATGCAGGTTAGGCTGATTGGAGAGTCTAAATTGCCCGTAGGTATGAGTGTGTGAGTGAATGGTGTGTGTGCCCTGCGATGGACTGGCGACCTTGTCCAGGGTGTATTCCTGCCTTTCGCCCAATGTACGCTGAGATAGGCTCCAGCCCCCCTGTGACCCTGTTCAGGATAAGTGGGTTAGGTTAGTGGATAGATGGATCAGCGGGAGGGCAGGTTAATGCGTGTTAGCTCCACAGCATCCCTTCTGTAGTGCCATGTTGCCTGCAGTGTTGGAAAAACTGGCACTCACTGGCTGGCGGTCTTTGTGCATGCTCCAGTCAGAGAGAGAGAGGGAGAGAGGGAGGGAGAGAGAGAGAGAGAGAGAGAGAGGGAGAGGAGAGAGAGAGAGAGAGAGAGAGAGAGAGAGAGAGAGAGAGAGAGAGAGAGAGAGAGAGAGAGAGAGAGAGAGAGGCATGTGGTTCCCATTCAGCCTAACCGCTGAATGTGGGGAATGTGCTCATGTTTCCGGTAGGAACCTTGTCAGGCTCTGACGTCATGTGAGAAAGGCGGTAAGAGAGATTTCTGGGTACGAATGTGAATGGGGAGATTCCAATAATCTTACACAGAGAGAGGGAGAGAGGCAACCGTATGTGACACCAGCACTATTTCTGTTGTTACATGACAAACCTGCATTTATATCATTACAATATTCAACCATTACTATTATACTATTACATGACATTGCAACCATGCTCTGGCACTGCTGCGTATCAATTTCCATTGACACATGGAGAAGCATCTTGAGTTCTGGTCTGAATCTGAGGTGGTAGCCGTGGGGCCCAGTGGGAGAGTGGCACACGTTGGCCCGCATGTGAGAGCTCAGGAGCTGTGTGCCCGGAGTGAGCTGACCACACCCTCAGACTCCACGGCAATGGCATCTGAGGACATGGAATAGGCGTAGAGTTCTTAGAGTTGCTCCAAGAATAAGAGTGCCACTCTAGAGTGGTATAGCTCCATTCTGTAACCCTGAATAGAGTGCCACTCTAGAGCGGTATAGCTCCATTCTGTAACCCTGAATAGAGTGCCACTCTAGAGCGGTATAGCTCCATTCTGTAACCCTGAATAGAGTGCCACTCTAGAGCAGTATAGCCTCATTCTGTAACCCTGAATAGAGTGCCACTCTAGAGTGGTATAGCCCCATTCTGTAACCCTGAATAGAGTGCCGCTCTAGAGCGGTATAGCCTCATTCTGTAACCCTGAATAGAGCGTTGCTCTAGAGCAGTATAGCCCCATTCTGTAACCCTGAATAGAGTGCCACTCTAGAGCGGTATAGCTCCATTCTGTAACCCTGAATAGAGTGCCACTCTAGAGTGGTATAGCCCCATTCTGTAACCCTGAATAGAGTGCCACTCTAGAGCGGTATAGCCCCATTCTGTAACCCTGAATAGAGCGTCGCTCTAGGGCAGACCCCCGTATTCAGATGGAAATTTGTACAGTGGCAGAATAAGCGGGGCATTCTGCTTCTTGGCCCTGTGCACACCCCTCCAACTGCCCTCGCTTTGACCTGGTTTACCCCCCCCTCCCCCCCCCAGACTGGGACAGATAAAGATCACTTTCAAGGGGGGGGGGGGGTTCCGGCAGGAGCATCACCTCTGGAAGAGACGGGGGCGAATAGGGAGAGCTTGAGCTCCTGCCCTGGATTGGACAGCCGTTCATTGTGAAACGCACAGTGCCCCCCCCCCCCCCCCCCCCTCCCGGGCGCTGGGCGGACCCTGCCGTTCACACACGCTCGGAGGCTGCCCACGCGTTGAGTCACAAGGCGGGTTCTGTCCGTGGGAGCCGAAATAAACGCGCCGTTCGGCAGGCAGGGCACTGAGTGGGCACTTAGGCTGAGACGTGTTCCCCTTTTAGAACACACACACCCGAGATGCAGAAACGCTCCCACACGCGCCCCACATGTGTGTACACATGCTGAAAACTCACAGGCACACACACACACACACACACACGCATGCACACGGACGTCCTCTCACACACTGACACACTCATAGACCGATGAATACGCACACACTGACACACCCACGCACACATCTACGACTATGTATAGTCTTTCTCTAGATGCCTTTTCCCATTTTTCTTTTTTTTTTAATCTCTCTTCGGTTAATTCAAAGTTGCCCGCCTTGAGCATGAAATTGCATCATCTGGGACCGGAGTTATGAATGGGCTCCAGTGGAGTGGAGCGGCTGTAAGGCAGCATTGTTTCCTCGTCCCCGTTCCTGCACGGCTGTGATGTCAGGGTCCTGGGTGGGCTCTGAGCCCCCCATTCATTACTGTCTTGTGATCGGTTCATAACCAATCAGCGAGCCACCCCCCGCCCCCCAACAGCCAACAGGAGACCAGGCTCTCCTGGCAGGCCGTGGAATCCTGATTTCACAGTCTGCTGCAACACGAGGACAGAGGCCATGCTAATTTGGGTCAGCCCCCCCCCCCACGTCCACCGCCCATCTGTCTGCTCAAACCTGGTCCTGTAGCGTAGGGGTTATGGTAAATGACTGGGACCTGTAAGGTGGTTCGATCCCCGGTGTAGCCACAATAAGATCCGCACAGCCGTTGGGCCCTTGAGCAAGGCCCTTAACCATGCATTACTCCAGGGGAGGATTGTCTCCTGCTTAGTCTAATCAACTGTACGTCGCTCTGGATAAGAGCGTTTGCCAAATGCCATTAATGTAATGGTCCTCAGTTTCACGGTTTTTAGAAGGCTTGCTCAAATGCCTCCTTCCACCTGCAACAGACTGGTCCCCTCTCCTGATTCCATGACTGTGACAGGCAGCTGGGTTGGAATACACATTCACATCAATTTGATATTTCCAAGATGAAATAAAAAAATACAAATGACCAGGCACTGGACTGCAGTTCTGTTTGACTGCCTCATGTTCAGAACTGATCGAGTGTTCCTGGCAATGGATGTTATATCAGGGTGATCAGAAACTCACGATACTGTGTCCGTAAATCAAAGTTAAGAATGTCGAATGACGACTGGATGGATCTTCCCTGGGCCTCCTGATCTGACCCGATTGCAACCTTTACCATTCTGTGCCAGTTTACCATTCTGTGCCAGTTCCATTTGCTTTTGAAATACCCTGCTTGCTCTGCACATTCATGCCAGAGTATAGCACTTTCATCTCCAGCCGGCGATGAGAGATCTAGTTCATGATAAATAATCACCACAAACACAGCGATGAAGCAATACAGTAATTACACAAATAACCTTGTTTTTCAATAAAATCAGGAAAACAGTGAACTTTCTCAACTCTTTCAGAGCCTTGGTTATTTGCAAAGAGTTGCAAACCTTCGCTTGAGACCAGCAACAGCATAAGCTGTAGTGACCTTTCGTACCAAAAAATGCTTTCATGTGAACAGTTTGCATGCGCTAACCACAAGCACTAGCTGTTGGCTACGTGAAGTATAAACCGGCCAATTAATTCTTCTGAATTCATAAAATGGTAAAAATGTGTTTAATTGTTATAAAAGGTTAATTTTGTTTTTTGAGTTGACATCACAAGTTAAGTAATTTCAACGTGTGAAGTTGTCATGTAGTCACCCGAGGGGAAAATACATTTGCTCATTAAATACTTTGAAGAAAAACTTTGAAGAGCACGCTGTTGTTTGCGCCTGCTCGCGAGGCATTGCGTCCCACCCACACTGTGAGGTGAAGACGCTCTTTTGCGGAGGCCCACGTGCTAAACGGTGTCTTGCTGCGTGGGAGAGTGACCGAGGCCTTAAGGAGGTGAGAAGGGCTATAAGAGTGCAGGGGAACTCGATGTACCTGTTTCGTTTCAGGGCTTCGTTGAGGGGTCGCTTGCCTGTAACTCTACCACAGGGCCGGGGGAAAGCATGGGGCTTGTGAATGCGCTCACTCTTGCCCTCGTTTCATGCCCCCACCTCACCGCAAGAGCGGGGCCTGGTCACGTGGGTCAGCGGCTGGGTCAGGGGCTGGGTCAGGCTTGCTGGCTTGCCGCAGACTCTCGTTCTCTTCTGCGTTCCTTTCGTTCATTCGTTAACATGGGCAGTGTTCGAAAATGATTCCTTCCTTCCCCGTTTTTTACGTGTGACGCGGCAGGTACCTCTCGCCCGCACGGTCTGATCTTCCTTCCTTCCTTCGGGAGCGGAGGCCGGGGCTTTGGGCGGAGGGGCGGAGGGGCGGGGCTCAGTAATGGACAGAAGCGAGACAGACACAACACCGATAAAAACCCCTGGCCTAATGCTCAATCAGGAGCTGTGAGTGCCGAGAGGGAGCCGTATCCGGCTAATAGAATCAAGCGGCAGCACGTTATTGAGCCTCCGTTTGGACGGCCGGCGTAATGCGGCGCGGCAGCTCTGGGCTCCGCCGGCCGGGGGGAGCCGGACGTTTCGGGTTTCAAAGGGAGAGCGGGCGGCCGGAGGGACGGCAGAAGGGACTTTCCGGGAAAGGACGTTGGGGTGTGTGTGTGTGTGTGTGTGTGTGTGTGTGTTTTGGGTTGGGTAGGGAGCCGTGGGACATCCCTCTCACGCCGATCGGTGCTGGCAAATCCTCTCCTGCTAAAGGGCCCGACGTCGGGGGTGTTCTGGGGGGTTTTGTATTCTGGAGGACAGTCGGTGTTCACTGTGACCAACTCCTCAGCTCCAGACCTTCCCTGTCTTTATGTTTCACCCATACGTTCCCAGGGGTGGCTTCAGTTGGAGCCCCTACCAGGCCTCTTTTGACTCTCTGTAGCAGTGGGGCACTGTGGTCTGCTCTCCACATATCCTCCTGCCTCCTGCCCTGGACCCTGGGTCCCTCTTCGCCCAGAGGCCCTGAGCAAAATAGTCAAAACCATCCTCTCTCTTCCTTACCATCTCCCTCTGTTTTTCTTTATATTCCGTTCTTCCCTTTCACTTCCTGTATCTCGACTCTTGCTTATTTCCCCTTTTCTCTCTGCGTATACCTCTGTGATTCCGTCTTCGCCTTTATCTTTCCTAAATTCCATCTCTCTGCATCTGCCGTTCCACCTCCGCTGCCGTGTCTTTGTGTCTCTTTCCCGACACGTTTCCCTCAATCCATCTCTGTGTCTTTGTGTCTGTCTCTCTTTCCATCTGCTTCTTCGTATGTCTCCTCCCCCCCCCCCCCCCCCTATCTCTCTATTTCCCTCTGTATATCTCTCTCATTTCCACTGAGGGGCTTGTCTCGAGGCACCCCCCCCCCCACCCCCACCCCCACCCCACAGTCTAGTGAGGCTAATTCAATCTGCGGGAGTCATCGGGCCATCAAAGAGCCTTCTTGTCTCCCGCTCTTGTCCTCTCGTGTGCCCAGTAGCTCTGCGGAGAAAGAACAGTGGTGGCCGTGTGTCCTGCCGACCCCCCCCCCGGCTTGGCAACGCTCAGGGTGACATCACCGCCCTGCCTTCGACCTCTGACCCTGCCCCCGGGTGACCTCTGACCCCCCAGGGCTACAGTATCCCCTCTGTCCGCAGCGGTGACCAAAGGGCTGCAGCTCGTTAATACGCGTGCCCCCCCCCAGCGCGTCCCACACACGTTGGATCCGCCGGCCACCTCTGGCCCGTGGGTTCTGGGGGTAGGGTTTCCGAGGTCGGGGGTGGGTGGGCGGGTGGGTGGGGGCTATGCTGACCCGGCCTGGTGGGCTCTTTGAAGCCGGGGAGATCTGTCGGCATGTTCGGCCAAAGCCACACAAACAAACGAGGCTTTGGCCCGAACATGCCGAAGAGGCTTAAACCCGGCGCACAAACACACACGGCAGTGGCAAGGAGAGAAAGAAACACTTTTGGACACGTTTGGACACTTTGGCTCGTGGTTTATATTATCTCTGTCAGTTTGAACGGGATGTGATTTTGTTATTGCGCAAACGTGTGGGAAACAGAGATTGAGATTGGTTGGATTGCCTGCGTGCTACCTATCCAGTCTGGCGCAAATGGAGTTGAATGCTCGACGTGCTCTAAGCACCTGCTTTTTCCCCGCTTCTTTTTTCGGTCTGCAGATCTGGACTGCAGTGATGTCCCTCTGCTGACACCTGGCAGCAAGGAGATGATGTCACAGGCCCTGAAGGCCACCTTCAGCGGCTTCACCAAGGAGCAGCAGAGGCTGGCTATACCGAAAGGTAATCCACCGGAGATCGCTCTATCTACCTCTGTCTCTGTCTCCTTTTTTTCTTTTGTTTTTTTAAAGGATGTGTTTGAAAAGGATGAATGGAGGAGTGGGGAGGTCTGTAGCGTAGTGGTTAGGGTACATGACTGGGACCCGCAAGGTCGGTGGTTCGATCCCCGGTGTAGCCACAATATGATCCGCGCAGCCGTTGGGTCCTTGAGCAAGGCCCTTAACCCTGCATTGCTCCAGGAGAGGATTGTCTCCTGCTTAGTCTAATCAACTGTACGTCGCTCTGGATAAGAGCGTCTGCCAAATGCCATTAATGTAATGTAATGTAAGAAGGGGAAAACATGTCCTCAGCATATGGAGAAATAACCATTGGCTAAGGGTTATTGTAAGACAGCACTGAAATCTTTGTTTTGGCTCCAAACTGCTCTCCATTCCCCCAATTTACCAAAGAATGCACTGTTGCAGTTGTAAAGGATACTATGGATTTGACGTAGACCCTTAGAGTATATTTCACAGGGACCTGTTTACGATGTTGTTAAATATACTACAGACATCAATACATGGATTATTACCATCGGTAAATGTGTAAAATAATATCGTGACTGATTCCAGGTTATCGCTATATTGAGTCCTAGACAGTCAGAGAGAAATGTCTGAAATGGGGGTGTTGTAATGCCTGTAGGTAACACATAGCGTATTTAGTGAATGTGCTGAATCTGCTGTGGAACAGATCGGGCACTCACACGGTCATGAATGAACTATGAACGAGCCATGAGTGAGAAATGTCTGGTATGAGACCCTTCTGCGTCGTGTAGTGAGCCGTGCATGTGTAAGAATGTACGCATCTGTCAGTTTTGTGTTGTTTTTCTCGTGTGTTACTTGTGCACCCAAGTACGTTAAAGTCATTAACGTTATTAGCACTAGCAGTGGGCGTAATCGACAGACTATGAGGAGACATTCAGTCTTATTTAAGCCCCTCGACTGTGTGTAAATTGGGAATTTAAGCAAATGTTACCTCGTTCTAATGCCTTATGCAGTGCCTTCAAAAAGGCAAGTGTATAAACAGATGTTTGTATTTTGACCCCTAAGGGCTAAAAAGGCTTCTTTTTTTAAGATATCTTTTTTTTTGCCATGCTGCACATGAAGTGTCCCCATGACCTCCTTCTTTCTACAGACCCCAGGCAGTGGACGGAGAACCACGTGGGGGAGTGGCTGACGTGGACGGTGAACGAGTTCAGCCTGAAGAACGTGGACTTCCACAAGTTCTGCATGAACGGAGCCAGCCTCTGCGGGCTGGGGAAGGAGCGCTTTCTGGACCTAGCCCCCGACTTTGTGGGAGACATCCTCTGGGAGCACCTAGAGATGCTGCAGAAAGGTAACGTTCAAGCTCCAAATCTAGAGATGCTGTAAGAAGTTGTGGCTTCAATCCACCCTTCGTGAAGCTGAAATAGCCTTAGACCAGATCTAGAGGTGTTGCAGAAATCATGGTCTTAAACCCAGTTCCATTGAATACTTGTGCTGTTCAATTGCTACCAAAATTCAGCACTATACTGTCGCGTGGCTCTGAGACATAGCATAACACCGCAAGCCACCATTTGTATCTTTACAATGCATCAATTACATTTCAGAAGTTATCAGATACTCTTATCTAGAGCAGCATACGCAGATTGCATTTTGTTTTTCATACAGTCATTACATTACATTACAAGGCATTTAGCAGACGCTCTTATCCAGAGCGACGTACAACGAAGTGCAGATCGAAGTGCAATCCATTTGTATATTATTGAAGTAACTCAGGTTAAGCACCTTGCTCAAACAAACAAGGGCGGAGCCAAGCCGGGGATCGAACCCATGACCTCTGAGGTCACCAGTCCAGTTACCTAATCATTACACTACACTGCCGCCCTGTGGTTCTGTAGAACCACTGTTTCCTCCTCATCTTTCAACTCATGCCCGCAGTAATTTTCTACTTCCTTCAGTTACCTCTGTGCCACACTCATACGTGTGGGCCATGTAGACGGAGCATCACAGAGACAAGCCAGGCAAATGATGCCAAACTGATGTTTTTAAAAGCATAAGACATTCCCTGTTGTAGCCCGAAATCTTTGAACAGCTGGTGAATTTGGCTCTTTCTCTTTCATGAAGAAGACGCAAAGCATTTTCCTGTCAATGGCCTGAGCTCCTCCGTCCAAGACTCCCGCTATACCTCAGATTACTTTGTCAGTAAGTACGGCTGTAACCGACACCTCCCCGTCCGTTTGAACTGAATGTTCCATCTCCAGGCTTCTCCAGACAGCTCCCCGCGAAGCAGATGTACCGCGCTGTCCCTCCGCTGTGGAACAGAATGTTCCATCGCTAGAATCCCCGCAACTCAAGCGCTCTTAGTGCAGGCAGGAACACTGAGCGCGTAGTCACACGCGTGGTTTCTCCAACCCGGGCAGTCTTTATCAGGACCTTTTTTTTTTTTTACTGTGAAGCAACTATCGTGCTTTTGGCTTTGAGAGCGGGTTTTTTTGATTTACACAAACTGGGTCAGTGGTGATTGACTGTGCATTTTGACCCCGCTCATAGTTGGTTTCATTAAGCACTCAACCGTCACTATTAAACAGCCTGGCTAAGGTCTTGCTGCCCCTTATTAGTTTCTGGCATTGTATGAGACCATACATACGGTGTGTGGAATGCCTTCATGTATTCTACTTCGGAAAGCCAGCTCTTTCGGGACGATATTTGCTGAATCTTTGCCAAAAGCCTGAGAAATCATTTCCCGAGGCCAGCCATTAGTAGCTTGACGGCTTTTCTTCCAACGCTAATGTAGCAACACTAATACTCAGTGCTCCTGTTCCCGCCCAGGCTACGGCATTGAGCATGCTCAGTGTGTGCCTCCCTCAGAATATTCAGAGCCGGGCTTCATCACCGAATCCTACCAGACCCTGCACCCCATCAGCTCAGAGGACCTGCTGTCACTCAAGTACGAGAACGAGTACCCCAACGTCATCCTGCGGGACGCCCCCCTCAACCCCATCCAGGGGGACTACTTCTCCATCAAGCAGGAGGTCATCTCCCACGACAACATGTGCGTGGGGCGCATCAGCAGAGGTAAGCCGTGTTTCACCCTCCGTGCAGATAGGGGGCAGCAGCTGCGGTGTTCTCTGGGCAAACGCTGCATGTTGGTTGCCATTCCAAAATAGTTGGTTGATGAGCGGAAATGGTCGCGGGTGACTTTTCCGCGCTACGGTTGAATGACTCAGGTGGTCATTTAAGTGCTTTAGCTGTGAACGCCGTTATGAGAGCCACTGGACATTCCGTTGTTTATATTTGTGGAGTTCCAAAACGGTGACGTAGCAATTGCTTTTACTGGTTCATTTTACCCACTCATATATGGCGGTTAAAATTCTCAGAATTCTGATTGATAGACCATTTTCACTAGACACTCATTATATCCTGCCTTAAAACTTCCATCCATCCATCCATTATCTTAACCTGCTTATCCTGAACAGGATCGCAGGGGGGCTGGAGCCTATCCCAGCATACATTGGGTGAAAGGCAGGAATACACCCTGGACAGGTCGCCAGTCCATCACAGGGCACACACACCATACACTCATACCTACGGGCAATTTAGACTCTCCAATCAGCCTAACCTGCATGTCTTTGGACTGTGGGAGGAAACCGGAGTACCCGGAGGAAACCCACGCAGACACGGGGAGAACATGCAAACTCCACACAGAGAGGCCCCGGCCGACGGGGATTCAAACCCTGGACCTCCTTGCTGTGAGGCGGCAGTGCTACCCACTGCACCATCCGTGCCGCCGCCTTAAAACTTGAAACTATGATTGGTGAATAGCTTAAATGGATTTTGATAATAGACATATCATGATATGTTAATGATTTTGAGTGATTTCGAGTTTAGGTTGCAAATAACAATACTGAATCCTTCTGACATAATTTACATAGCGACTTTACATCCAGATCCCACTGCTTCACTCAGAAATCGACGATGATTCAAAAAACTTTCAAATATTTAAATCTCATCCTATAGTGGGACTTTTGACAGAGTTTTTCACTTACCATAATCGAATGCTTTCATTCGTTTCATTCGAGTGACTAAGTGCCGTTAAAAAACGGATCGTGAAAAGCGGAGAGCGAGAAGGGCCTTTTTCTTGTAATCGATAATGGCAGTCGCCCAGAGGTGTTAGCGGTGAGCCTCGCAGGGAGATTGTTTTCTGACGAGCCCGTTTGCGTGCGTGCGAGCGCACATCGCCCGTCTTGCAAAATGCCACATCTGTGAGCGTCCCGGGGCGAGGAGCCTCTTCTGGTTTGGCTGCGGTTCACATCAGCCTGCCTCAGCTGCTGCAAGTCTGGGGCGCGGGGGGGGGGAGGCTGAAATGTTTGTTTCGGAGTGAGAACTTTCTCAAAGCCGCACCGCCTTCTGAAGCAGTATCTGCCTCGAGCTTCTTTTTTTTTTTTTCTTTTTTTTTTTTTTTGAAAAGGAAAAAAAATATATAAATATGTAAAACAGCAGGAACGAGGTAACCTTTAAGAAATGTTCTTCTTGAATTTTCACCAAACGTGTGGCTTTGTTCTCAGCACAAGACAACAGGTGTCAAGAGTCAAGTAGCGTGTACATTTCTTTTTGGCTCTTCTCCCTCCTGTCTGTTTTAACCTCCCTAACCTCCGTAACCCAGCCCATGATAGTTTTTAAAAGAATTAACTGAATGTTTTTGGTGGGATTTGGCAAAGCCGGCAGGGCTTGTTCTGTGAACATATGACCCGTTTGCCAGCGAGCAGTATTGCAGAAGGCAGGCCTGAGAACTGCCAGGACATTTGCCTGCAAGGTATATCCAACCCTCACACACAATAAATTCTGGATTTGGCTGCACGCTGTGGTTTTTAAACGTGGGAAAGTATCTATGGCATTGTAGAAACCTACATGTGGCTTCAATTTTTGCAATTTTGAGATTTGTGGATCAGCGGTACTTGGGATTATCTTTCCTTCTTAAATAACGCTCGGTGGAAACGCTGCTTTTTATCTTGGCTTGGCAAGAGGAGATGGCAATTTGTACTTTGTTTCCAATTAGACTGAGTCAAATATCGGCACATGACAATTACGGGAGATGAACAGCCCTCGAGTCCGCTGGATTACCTTTCAGAATCCCCGGTCTCTGCTGCGTCTCTGTGAAGACGCTGAACGTGGCCTTCATTTTGGCCTAAATACGAAAAACGAGCACTGATGCTTTGCGTGCCCCCCACACAGAAACACGAGAGGCCTTTCCAGGAACTGAGACATCCAGCCGTGTGAAAGCCCTGGGTCTTCTACAGGCATATTCACTGAGCGGCCTCCTGACTGCATTCAGCTAAAGCACCTGGGTTTTGAAGCTTGGCAATGCTGTGTGTGTGTGTGTGTGTGTGTGCTAAATTCTGGGGTGTGATTCAGTTTCAGTGACAGAGAAGGGTTTCTCTCGCGTAAGCGATGAGGCATTACGATTCAAATATACTGTATTTCTCAAGATTCTGTGAAAAAACAAAAAAACAATAAACAGAATGTAGAGATGTGCACCACATTTTACATGCAGGGGAGAAGATTGTCACACCTCTCAGCGTCTGCTCATGGGGGTGTTGACCTCCCTATGGGGGGGGGGATGTGAACAGTGCTTTATGTCGATCTTCAAGGCTTTGTATCTTCTCCTCTAACCTTTATCAGCTGCTCTCACATCTGAAAAGAGGTATCTACCACATTCTGTGGTGATAGATGCACTTTATGAACAATTGTCAGGTTCACAAGACTTGACTGTAAGCAGTGTGATTCATCAAAGGGTTTCGCATCATAGCCATCCATCATGGGTACATTGTTATTTTTCAGAAAAATTTATGTATTAATGTATTAATATCTCCCTTTCAAGCAACACCAACTTATTTATTGCTGCATTGTTCTTTTTTACAATTGCCTTTTTGATTTATTTTTGCATCTGTACTTGTGTTGATCTAATCTTATTGTATGCCCTATGGTATAACTCTCTGCCAAAGAGCATCTGTTTGTTAAGTAAATGTAGCTTCAACACTTTGGATAGTCTTGCCTGGGTATTGTGTTTGATTTGCACTTTGTTGTACGTCGCTCTGGATAAGAGCGTCTGCTAAATGCCACGTAATGTAACGTAACGTAATGTAATATTTGTGTATCCGTTACATTACACTGCATTTTATTTAGCGGACTTGTTTGTGTACTTTATTCACTTTGTGTATTAACAAGATCCATGCATGTGCTGTATAAATAAATGACTTCGTCCCTTGCTCATTCGACGCCCCCCCTCTCATTGGTCCAGGGAAACTGGGTGGCCAGGACTCCTTCGAGAGCATCGAGAGCTTCGAGAGCTGCGACAGGCTGACGCAGTCCTGGAGCAGCCAGTCGTCGTTCAGCAGCCTGCAGCGCGTGCCCTCGTACGACAGCTTCGACTCCGAGGACTACCCCAGCGCCCTGCCGGGCCACAAGGCCAAGGGCACCTTCAAAGACTACGTGAGGGAGCGGTCCGACCTCAACAAAGACAAGCCGGTCATCCCTGCCGCTGCGCTCGCCGGCTACACAGGTACGCCGCCTCTGTTGCCCCCGGCGACGGGTCCCCCGTACACAGGTACGCCGCCTCTGTTGCCCCCGGCGACGGGTCCCCCGTCGTTGCCCCCCCCCTGGGGCCGGCCCTGTGCGGGCGAAGAGTGTCTCCGGCCCCTTAGGATGCCGCAGTCCTGATCGAATGAATCATTATGGCGGAGATGTGCGTTCACGCGGGTGTTGTTGTTCTTGCAAAAGACTCGCGAAAGGGTCTCTCTTCTGGGAGGGATAAAGAGAAAACACGATCGGTTTGGTGTGTTACAGCAATGCCGTGTTAGACCTGTTTGGTCTTGTGATGGTTGACGTGGTTGAGCAATCGACCGCTTCGATAATGGGGACTATATGACATCTGCTGGATACCGACAAGTTCAGATTGTTTGTTCTGAAAATCATCTGCACTGAAGGTTTTTTTTTTTTGTTTTCTTCCTATTTTCTGTAACAACCCCCAAACAAACTAAAGATCAAACAGTGCTGTCCAGAGCAGCCGGTATGCAGAATACACATTAATTATACGTGCAGTGTTGTTACAAACTGTACTGGCTGCACTCCTAGACCGGACACAGTGTATGTGCAATATTAATGAATCACTAATCTAGGTTAAGTACGCCAACCCGGTCTCATGACTCAATTGCATGTACATGCAGTAACTTATGGTATGGTATTAATACTACCAATACCAAAACAATTATTGAATGAATTATGTTGCAAGGCCTGGAGGGGGGGGGGATTGCATCGGGAGGAGCAAAGATACATTTCCAAAAGGTGGGCACTGTGTCTGGGAAGTGTGGTCATACAGGGCAGGGACACATAATAAATAGCAAAGCGCCCATTAATTATGCATCGTAAGGCTGCACGCTTTGCAGCTTTCTGCAGTATCCCAGCGTTGCAGTCCGTGGTAGTGAAAGTGCATTATCGGTGGTAGCATGCTGAGCAAAGTGTGGTTTGAATGTTGGCTTAGATCGCAGGGCCCGGTCCTTGCACCAGATTTTAAAAGCATCACTTTGCGAGAATGTGGGCACCTCTTTGATAAGCGTGTGAAGATACAAGAGAAACTGCTGTTCCTCAGAGCACCAACATCCATGGCATTCCACCATCTGTACTTTCCACAAAGACAGCTAAGTGAATCTTCCGAGTGAATCTGAGGCACTTCACAGGAAATGTGACGTGCTAGTCTTTCGCTCCGTCTGCCTCTAGTCTGATGGGTTTTTCATGTGCGCATTTTATCTACCCCACATCTCGACCTATTTTTCAGGTTGTCTTGACAACCTTGGAACTGCACAAAGCGATACCTGACGCCTGTGCTTAAACGCCACTTTCAACCTACATCGCAAAAAGAAAAAGATCTCTCCAACTGAAGAAAACGTATCTCTAAGTCTAAGTTTTAAAATAAGGATAGAAAGCCTTCCGAAATCTATTTTTAAACATCTGTGCACTTTTCTGCTCGGGGTCTTTCGAAAAATGTGTTTCATTTGAAAGCTTAATTGTGTTCCTAATGCTGTGCCCACTAAAATAAGCATCTTCTGGAACAAGGCTCAGATAATCTAAACCATTTTAGGAACATGTCAGGGTTGTATACACTGGTGTAGTGCTTCTTAGATTAAGGATCAGGTCAGACTCTTGCCTGCAGCCTCAAAGCTTATTCTGCAATCGCTGTCATGATGAATCCAGACACACACCATCTGTACGTTCCCCCCCGCCAGGGTGCCTACCCTTAAGGGGAACAGGACCCACCCTCATTCAACTCATTTGCAGTCTGTCTGGAGAGATGGCCATGTGTTTGAAATGTGGGGGAATAACCCAATGAATGAATGTGGGAGTTTTGGATCATGCTCTAAGGCCAGCAAAATTAAAAACTGCATCTGAAAACTGGGCAAAGAAACAGATGGATGTGCATACAGACAGGTTAACAGAAACAGAGACGGTTAAACTTGCACACCAACTTGCGACAGTCGGGCGCAGAGACAGAAAATCGACCCCAGAGCCATAGGCGAGGAGGGAGCAGGTTGTTTGGGTCAGAGACACTTGTCACAGACCGGGTCTGGGTGGATTGGTATATCCCGAGAAACCTGTGGCTGAAAACACGCTATTGAATCAATGTGAAATTGACACCACAGGGCAGCCCGGAAAGGCAGGCGAGATTTGAGTCACAGTTTTACGTACGCTTCGGATTTTAATTACAGCTCCCAAGTTTTTTTTTTCCCCTTTAATTTGTGTTTCCATCTTTATTTGCATTACGTTCACCTCCACATTGCCTCTTTGTTTCCATAACTATTGATGTATTCTTAGTCTGTGTATGTCTGATGAAATAAGACTGAGGAAAAAAAAAGAAAAAGGCAACTGAACAAAAGCATCTGTGTATAAGCTTTAAAAGCATTAGGAATTCAGAGTTTCTTTGGAAGCTATAGCTGACTCAAATCTATTTCTGCTCTAATTGTATGAACACTTCAATGAGCCTTTGACTCTGGAATGCATATCCAACTGGACTCCTCAATTCAGTGGTAAAGCTATAGCTCCAGTCCTTTTTCCAACATACCCCAAAGCTGTTTAAACTTCCCCCGTAGTTGGGGCATGTTGGAACGGTTTCACGCTACGTTCGACTGAACTGTAATCATCAGGAATGTCGTACAACTGTACCAATGGCCTATAGTCATAGCAAAGACATGCATCTTCATTCTGGATGAAAAATGGTCTAATATGTGTATAATATGTTTTTTAATTAAGTGAAAACCTAAAAGTGTTAGTTTGCTCCCCAGTCTCCACTACTTGTTAAATCAATTGAGTCAATCATATTAAGTTACATTTACATTACATTTATAAGAATACTTAATCTGTCGTAATCTGTCACTGGAATTGTATTGGGTAGATGTCTGTATTCTTTTTTACAGTGCAGTATGTATACAGCACCGACTCTGTTCATTTTTATTCCAGTCCTATTGTGGCGCATACGTAGTTTATGTAGCCTATATAAATAAAAGTAGGCTAATTAGCAACAATCTTATCTGTTTAGATGTTAGTTTGGCACAAATCGGCTGCTTACCAGAAGCTCCAACAGCAACAGTGGTGGCTCTCCAAATGGCATTTATACAACTTTTAACTCCTAAATAAGTTTTAATATATTTATATTAACATGTATAGTCATGTGTCAGCTACACAGCATTTTAAAGCAAAGTTCTTTCATCTTTTCTCTGCGGTTTGTTGTCTCTACCTGCACATTTTTTTGACCACTAATTTCCTTTCATTTGTTGATTTTAAAATTTGCGCAAATAAAAAAAAATGATTCTAAGCAAATGTACAGGGGTTATAAATACAAGACCAGATGCATGTGCAGGTGGCCAGTCTCTTAGTTTAAAGTATACAGTTGTTTTAAGACTTAAGTCATATTTTAAACATCTTTAAAGTACCGCTGGTAGAGTGGACTGTTGGTGTATGGACAGAATCTGTTCTGGATTTGGAGTGTCGGACCAAGAAACCTGATTGATTACCTTCAGTTGTCTTGATTTTTTTCTTGAATGTTGAGTAGTTGCTTTGATGATAGGTTCATTAAATTAATTAATTCCATGATTTCTTAAACGTTTCGTCTTTAGCTAATGTGCTTTACAAAGAGGGAAAACATTCAATTCCATTCAGTTAACAAGTAAAATACCTTTCATTAATCAGCATTAACAATAAACGCTAAAAGATCATAGTACCGGCCATGTGTTCTGCCAGTGTTCAGATGTCTGTGGATCGAACCAGAAGGGGAAAATTTAAATATGCAGTAAATGTCGTAAATGTAGAACTTAGTACATTTGAGTCTGGCTGGCAACCGTGAGAACGTTGTTATTACAGGCTGTTTGAAAGCCAAGTTAGAGAGAAAGCCCATCATTGGGTCCAAACATGATGTTCTCTCCTCCGTTCAAACAACCCTCAGAGTGATTTTGAATGCGCAGGGCAAAGTGCAACACACGGGGAGTACCCGTATATTTAATCACGCAGGAAATGGAAAAAGGTGAAATGTAACTTTCCCCCACCCTGCAGTTTTGCATGGTTTGTGTGGCCACGCACACACACACACACACACACACACTGTTCAGACTCAGCATCACTCAAATGTAGGCAATGACATCTCAGTGCCATTAGCCCCACCAAAACAACAATCGAGTCCTCTGTCAATGGCATTAGATTCCATAATCCATTGGCCAGGAAGAGTGAGGGAACGGACTTGAAATTTCGAACAGATCTGCACGCAAGCATTCACTTTGATTTGGGTTTTGTCGTACAGTTTTCCTGTTTGTTTTCTTTTTTGTACTTTGGAGCCTGTTCGTTTGCTTGTTGCATGGTACACCCATTGAACATAGTTATTATTGGCATGAAGAAGCAACCCTTGTTGTGCCCTTGCTTTGCTCTCCATTGATGTCCTGCTAAGTGCAGCGAGGAGACGGTACAAGCTTTTAATGCACAACGGGCGCCATACATACTGAAGTGCACGGCTACGTCCAGGCTTTTTAAATGCGCAGGTTCGTCTTGTACTGCGTGCACTGGGAAGGTTCTGAGTTTCAGGAGAGCTTTTTCAGAAGATAAGAAAAGGTGCAGCTCATGCAAGCAAGATTTCAAGCTTGTGCGATTAAAATGCAAAGAAGTGTAGCATAGAAAGTGCTGTGGGTGTTATCACCGATCGACCGCAAGATCAAAGCAACCAGCCCTGACCCACCCCATTGCAAACCGAGCTATGGAAACGATTGTAAACACAAAGTCAGAAACAAAGTACAAGTGTTTTGTGCTGTGTTCAAATGGAAACTATTAAATGTAGTTACTATTTCTTTGTTGTGCATTTATTTATATGCACTTATTGACTGGGATTGAAGAAACATTTGTCCTTAACTTTCATTTAGATATAAATGCAAGCATTACACATTTTGTTCACAAGGTCAATTAGCTTTAGTGCTAGTATACTTATACTATAGACAGGTGTTGATTGACTCTCAGCCATTGATTTCTGTGGTTTCTTGTTACCAAATTTGAAAATTGAAATTAATGTTTGCACAGGACCTGGTGGTGAGGAGGGGATGGGATGTTTTTGCTCACTACTTTAAACTTTAAAACGAGACTTCAAAATGGGACAGAGAAGTTCAGTAAGGAATAATATTTTAGGGGTATAAGTGGAACCTATATTAATGGTGAATTTCAGACTAGTATCTGTTTATATCCTTAGCTCAGCCGTTATGAGCTAAAAGGCGAAACTGATCCTGAGGCTGGACGCCCAGGCCCGGCTCTGTGCTGGAGACTATCAGGACAGGACTAGATGGGCTGAATGAGCTGACCTGCTCATCAGACATTCTCACGTTATGCACTACTCTAACTCTATCAGTGTGTGTGAACGGACAGAAGCATTTTCCATGGGGATAGAGAGTGAGAAGAACCGGTAAAAGACGACGCTCTCATAGCGAGGGAGTGTCATGTCAGTACTAAATACGGCACTCGGGAGTGTGTGCAGAATGAGGCGAACGCCTGTTCTCTCGAACACAAGCCTCCAGTTCAGCGATGCGGTGCTGCATGTTCACTGGCTGATGAACATACTTTTTTAAGCCAGGCTGTGGTGATTTCATCTGTATGGAATTCATATTGAGAGCAAAAAAAAAAAAGAAAGAAAAAGAAGGAATCATTGGACTTTAGCTACGAGGAGCGGGCAGCAAACAAGGGCAACATAATCACTGCTGAAGAGGGTCTTTGTGTGCACAAACCCTCCAAAAAGCAGCTGAGATTTTAGTTTTTTTTTTTTTTAACAGGGGGAACCTCTCTCTCTGGAATTCCCCTCAGCTATCAAAACACTCCTTATACCGTCATCTTCTAATGCCAATGTGCAGATGCTGGAAAAAAAGCTGATCCGTTGAGGCCTATTTTAGGGCTACTTGGGCAGTTTATGCCTTTATTTCCTGAGGTAAAAGGGACAATGAACAGGGAACAGTAAAACAAGTTCAGTACGAAGCTGCCTGAATGTGCCAGACCAGATCTAGCCATGTTGGATTATTTTCATATTTCATTTATTCTGCTGGTTTTCACCTGCCACCGAGCTGTAGGAAAGGTTCTGAGGGTTCTGATGGGCATCTCCCGGTTCTGTCCGACAGGCAGCGGACCCATCCAGCTTTGGCAGTTCCTGCTGGAGCTCCTGACAGACAAGTCCTGCCAGGCCTTCATCAGCTGGACCGGAGACGGCTGGGAGTTCAAGCTGTCCGATCCGGATGAGGCAAGTTTCCCGGATGCAAAGACACAAGGGTACCTTGTTGGGTTAGATTGAAGAGATTTGGGGTGGTAACATCTCTAGGCCTGTAGCGTTGTGGTTAAGGTACGTGACTGGGACCCGCAAGGTCGGTGGTTCGATCCCCTGGTGTAGCCACGATAAGATTTACCCTTTGTTGCTCCTCGGGAGGATTGTCTCCTGCTTAGTCTAATCTGTATGTCAGATGTTTTGCCAGAACCTGAAACGTTTATTTACAGCAAAATCACAGTCAGAGCTGAAGAAGCATCATTGCAAAACAAAAAAAAAAAATCTATTCTGTCCAGACCCAGTTTTATTATGTTACCTTTGCCTCCTCGGTCATCCGTGGTGAGACGGGGAGACGCACCTCCTCCTCTGCAGGCGTGTGACCGGCCCTGTCCGTGTGTGTGTCCCCGCTGCAGGTGGCGAGGAGATGGGGCAAGAGGAAGAACAAGCCCAAGATGAACTACGAGAAGCTGAGCCGCGGCCTGCGCTACTACTACGACAAGAACATCATCCACAAGACCTCGGGCAAGCGCTACGTGTACCGCTTCGTCTGCGACCTGAAGAGCCTGCTGGGATACGCCCCGGAGGAGCTGCACGCCATGCTGGACGTCACGCCCGACAGGGACGAATGAGCGCCCTCCGGGGGCGGGGCTTAGCAGAGGAAGGGGAGGGGCCAAAGGGGGGGCGGCGCCCAGGGATCTCTGAAGGACTTTCTTTCCAGACTGGTGGGTGTGGCCAGGACCAAAATGGGATCTTTTTTTTTTTTTTGTATGTTAGCTTTGGTTCCCTTTTCTGTTTTTGTTGTTATTGATGTTGTTTTTGTAGTTTTTTTTTTTTTTTGTTTGTTCGTTTTTACCATTTGAGCGCCTCCTTATAACGGAAAGGGTAATGCAGCACCGGGTTTCTGTGCTGCTTCAAAGACATTGTCGACAAACTGTACTCAATGACAGACGTACACAATACAGATATATAGATATTTAAACACATGCGTACGTAATTACGTTGTGGCTCACGGTAAATGGAAACTTATCCATTTAGAGTTTTGTTCATCTAAGTAGCACAAGCAACTGACACAGAAGTGGACCAAGAAGCGAGCGATGATCCCGCAACGAAGGGAACGAACACGGACTGAGAGTTCCTGCCATGATGCTGTTGCCAAAATGAAAAAAAAAAAAAAGATATATACTATTTAGAAATATATAATATCTACTTAGTTACTGTTGCTCTGCCTTTCTGAACACAGAACGCATGGGCAGTTCTCAGTCAGGACCAAAAACATGAAGATTGTTATTTTGTATTATTTTCAATAGGTTTGTGCCAGTATTATTGTCCTTAAGAACTTAAAGTGAATTATATGTTGTACCAGTTAAGACTTTTGGATTTATGTAACTAGGAAAACCATCTAATTGTGATCGCCTGCTGCCTGCAATGTTTTCACATGTCAAGACAAGTACATTTTCTGTAGGAACATTTGAACTGATAGTACTGATCTGGTTCTGAGATGACACTGGAGACAAGGGGGGTAATTTTTACTCATTACCGTAGATCGTAAAACCATGCTTTCTCATTTTGCCAGTGGCTGGCTTGCACAACTGAAAGTGACCGTTGCCTCTCATCTGCTATCGTTTACTGCTACCAGTAAACCACAAATGCATCCCCACTACTACCAGAACAGCCAGGCGAGTCCTGCCCAGGTTTCTGCACCATTTGGCACATTGCTTTTTTTTTTCTATTTGTCCTGTCAGCATCTGAGCAACTACTAAGCACAGGGATTAAATGTTTATTACAGGGGCTAAACTGTTCAGATTCATGAGTTACAAAATCTCCACTCCTTTTTAAAAATTGTCTTAAAATAGCGGGGAGAATATATTGGATAAAATTGTGTTTCCAGAATACATGGCGTCGCTGCCCTTGTCTGGGGTGCCCAAGATTTAACTTCTGTCGATTTTCCAGGAAGCTCTTATGAAGATGGATCTTAATTGAATTGTGAGGCAATATTCCTGAGGTATTGTTACAGATAAGAAGCCTGAGAAGGTTGGTTGACTATACTATAATAATGTTCCGCGAGGGGAGGGGAATGGCTTCAGTAAAGCGAACGATCTTCCATCAACTTGGACCGTGCTAAGATGTAGAGCCTGGCTGTAGAGGGAGACAAGCCTTTTGTGAAATAGCAGTTTTACTCCCGGAAGCGGGGGAGAATTGGTAGAAATGCAAAGGACAATGTAAAAAAAAATAAAAGGTTTTATGAAAGGAATCCTATATTCTGGAAGGCTCTAGAAGTTACAGTAGGTGTTTAAGAAAGATCTGCTGGCAAACCAAGGGTTTTTTTTTGCATTAAATATTACCGACTTGTGGGAAAAAAGGCCACTTTAACTGAAATACAGGTGCATCTGGCATTTGCATAAGCATTACTGAACTGTACGGATGTATTTTTTTGTATTATTTTGTACAGAGAGCTTTGAAAACCACTAAAAACATGTCACGTGCGACACCGATGCAGGTTGATGGGGAGCTGAGTGGTATTCTGTAGATGTTTTCACGAGTGCTCTCTGACGCACTGCGTGAATGTGCTGTACACAGAAGCATCGAGAAACTCGTTCAAATTGCCAATAAGTAGCGGTAGCCTTGTTGGCATGAGTGCAGCATGCAATTACTGAATTTCAGGTCATGAATAAGTAAAATGCTGTTTTTTTTTTCACTGCTGCCTTCTGTGGGAAGATAACTGCATGTAGGCCGTTTGGGGGGGGGAAAGAGCCGGTCTTGAAATTTCATCTTAAAATACAAATGTTATTGTTTACAATGGCTGAATGTTACCCATCCTGATTATAAATAGTGCTACAACTGTCTATTTGTACAGATTGTATTTCATATGTTTTTATTAAGAGACCTCAATTCAACAGACAAGCAAATACAAAGTCCTAATAATAACCAAAACATGTGAGGTCTTGGATAAGAGTTGGGCTGAGCTCATTGATGAAGTTTGAAGATGGTGACCGTAAATCCTCTGCATTAGCTGTGTTGTTATTGCGACAGTTTGTGTTGATCCATGCCACTGAGCTCTGGGTATGGGTTTGAAAAGCTCTGGCCATTTTGATGGGATAGTGCTTTTATATTCTCTGATTACTGGACAGTCTCTAGGCTTTTACTCTTATCCCTGCCAGGAAAGGAGATGCGGTTCCTGTCCGCACACACAACCTCTGTCCTCCCCAGCAGACAAACACAATCTCGTGACTGTCTTGGTTTATTTCTGTTATTTTAATCGGATTTAATCAGAATTTACACATTCTCTGCATATCTCACCAGTATGGAGGCAAAAAGCAAGAAATACATCCATGCAGTAAAGTCTCCATACTTTAGCCCATATTTTTATGTTGCTCCAAATATTGCTTTATACAATTGCATCGATGATCGATTAAGTGTTTGCGTGTCTGAAACAAATGTTACAGCTATTGTAAACTGTGTGTTAAAAACTTTTTTTAATGCAATCCAAAGTATTAATTTGAATCAAACATATTTTGTGTTGATTGAAAGAAGCACAGACGCTTACAAATTTAGAACAGTGAAATAGTTCTGCATGCTCATTCTCCTAGGATTTTACTTTTCAAAATGACTTTTGAAAATACATCCATACATAGATGCTTATGGCATTTAGATGCATATCAGAGTATTTAAATGCATACCAGAGTATTGTGCAAGGAAACCATTTTTGTTACTGTTGTTGTTGTTTTGTATATTTTATAGTGTTTATGTATTTTATGTTAATGAAATATTTTATGTATTTGTTTCTCAAACATTTGAATATTTTTCAAATAATTTATATTTTATAAACTTTGAAATACAAGAAGCAGACAGCTGGTGCTTTCATGGGAAATGCAGGAGAAAAATAAAATATGTAGCGATTTTACTTTTTTTATACAAAGAAAAAAATGAACAAATAATGGAGGAAAAAAAAAACCTGTCTGCGTAAACAGTTGTGTAGAAAAATTAAAGGCTGATGCTGGCCCATCATTGATTTCTGCTGGGAAGTTTTATAGACTGCAGCTTCTATTCTTATTGTACTTCAAATTGTTATGTTACAAAATATATGTGGAAAAAAATATTTTGTAATCCCTTTGAGTTCTGTGTTTTCCTTGCTTCTGCACGCCGGTCACCGTACACCTGAAAGCTAACAGAGCAACAGAAGTTAATTATTTTGCAAATGCGCTCATGGGGCGAAGCAGATCCGGCAGAAGAAAACACGGGGTCTCGGTGACCGCGTGAAGCCTGGCTGCTGATCTGTTGGAGGACTGGGGTTGTGAGTTACGTGTCGGCACTGTGGGGGAGTCTTCGCTTCTTGTGGCGTACAGCCTACCTACACCACTGCTGCCGTGATCTCTGCAGTGCTGAACAAGGGACCGGCTCCTTGTAGCAAAAACAACCCAACAACAAAGTCGAGACTGGAGATTGAGTCACTGCACCGGATCCAGTTTGAAGCTTTCATTACAGCCCTGCATGGGGTTTAATGTAAGGCCTGGCAAGGCTTACAGCTCATATTATTTGTGTGTGATGTATTTCATTAGCCCATCTTTTTTTTTTTTTTTTACAAAGGGCATTTATGCTGTGAATGCCCAGACCTAGGAGCCATTACCCGTTCCCTCCAGAGAGTCAGAATAACAGGAGTGATTTCCGGCGCCCTGGTGCCTGTGGTTAACTCCCCCCCCCCCTCTAAGACCAAAATAAGAAACAGGAAGAAAGGGAAATTGCATGGAACAAGTTAAAATTAACAGGCTGCAGCCAAAATTACAAAAGAGTAACACACCCGAGAAGTCTAAAAACAGGTGTTATTATTTCCAAACGCATGAAGCGCATTCTCTTCTGGTTCTCTTCAAACTCCCCTCCTGGTCTGTCTCCGCTCTCAGCTCATTACACGGACTCTGGGCTGCTGCGCTAGTCGGCTGTAGATATGACTCCGTCTCGCTAATAGCTGTGTCATAATTTCTACTGTATTTTGTGTTCCTGTTACAGCATCATCTCTCAGAGTAGAGTACAGTGTCGCCCAGTCCATTCATCCTGGGCACCTTTTGGGACACCTCCCCCCCCCCCCCCCGTGTCTCTAGTTTCAAATAGTGTCAGCCACAAGAAGAGGTTCAGGCTTGAGTTCAGTTGGCCATCGCCAAGCCACAGTTTGCCTTCACGCTTCGGAGTTGAGGGTGATAGAAAGGTTGTCACAGAGATCTTGCAGTCCAACTATCAGAAGCACCTCAGTAGAAAGTTTTTCTTCTTGGAATTGAGCTGTGTGAGCAAACTGAGTTGGGGAAATTACATTACATTACATTTACATTATTGGCATTCGGCAGACGCTGTTATCCAGAGCGACATACAGTTGATTAGACTACGCAGGAGACAATCCTCCCCTGGAGTAATGCAGGGTTGAGGGCCTTGCTCAAGGGCCCAACGGCTGTGCGGATCTTATTGTGGCTACACCGGTATTAGAACCACCGACCTTGCATGTCCCAGTCATGTACCCTAACCACTACGCTACAGGCCGCCCTCAGGAATGCCTCAGGTGTATAGGGCAGGTATCCCTGAGTGAAACCATTGCACCGCACATGCCGGGGTCCGGGATCTGGGTCTCCGGGAAAGCACTAATCCATTGTCACAGTACAGATCACATAAAACATTAAACACGGGGAGAGGCAGAAGAAGAGGAGTGGAACAGCGTCAGAAGTGAGAAGGAGCTAAAGTGCCGCTGGTTTCGTGAATCGGCGTCGTGACTGTCATAGCCGAGGCGCACCCCTGCGTTTCCCAGCATGCCCCCCCACGGCGTGCCATTGGTTAACGAGCGTCGCTTCCACGGTGACGGGGTGACGTCAGCGGAGTTAAAAGCACAGTGGGCCCATTCATTCTCCTGTAACCCAAGGCTCCTAAAAATTCCACATCTAAATAAAAACATGCAGGGCTGTGTCTGCCTCTCTCTCTCTCCCTCTCTCTCTCTCTCTCTCTCTCTCTCTCTGTCTCGGGCAGAGAGCTGGCAGCATTACGAAGTAATAAAGGAATTGGTAATTCACTTCCAGTCAGTCTGAGCGACCGGGTCTTCCCAGCTTCTACTGTCAGTGAATGTTCAACCTCATTATGGGCTATAATAAGAAACCATCACTGGCCGGGGCATCAGGGAGAGAGGGGGGAGAGGAGGAGGAGGAGGAGGAGGGGGGGTAGAGAAAGAGATAGAGAGATCTGCCCATCCGTACTACACTGCAGCAGCCCGGCTCTGCTGAGATGAGGTCATCAGCTCCGTTTTGTGAATGAATGGTGATGGGGTCTGTTTCCGACTTTCCCAAAGCTCTTCTCTCTCCTCTCCCTCTCCCCTCCTGTCACGCCGGCCTCATTCATTAAAGTGACAGTGAATACCGAGACCTCAACACATACTCTGGTTGGGTTTTTTGTATTTTTCCTCACTTTATCAAAAAGGATAGGCCATAAATCAGCTCTAAGTAATGTCATTTTGTTTCATCCTAGCACATTATCATATGGTGATGCTGCCATGGTTGCCAGTCTCAACTGCATTTTCATCTTGCCACAGATTGTCCAGTCCACACTTGGAACCTTTTTTGTTTAGAGATTTGTTAGACACTCTTCTTGTACCCAGAATGCCTTGTGTCCCCTTTAATGCTTGTTCCCCACCCTGAAGATCAAACCCCTCGAAGCCTTGAATGTTCTTAACCCTCCTATTATGTTGAGATTTTATGACCGGTTTTACGTTTGGGGTCAAACTGAGCCCAACAGTTGAAATAAACACACAAATATTGTAATAGAAAAATTTTGACATGTTGTGTGTCGCCTTCTTATTGTCTCCCAAATTACTATCCTTTTATCCATAAATATGAAAAATGTGTGAGAAACATCTTACTTTAGAGCATAAGGAACAGTAAGTTTGGCACCTGTATGGGAAAGTGCCACCGGAATCATTCACAAAGAAATCATTCACAAAGAAAAAAAAAATGGTTGTATGTTTTCTTACATTTTATACACTTACAGAGGGTCGAAATAACACCGCACAACACATTTGTATGCCAAGTTGGTTCAAGACTTTGCATAGCATTATGTTTTTGTATTTTTACTATTTAATCCAACCAAATTAGAAAATTTGAAAAATCATATACGGGGTGGCCTGTAGCGTAGTGGTTAAGGTACATGACTGGGACACGCAAGGTCGGTGGTTCAAGCCCCGTGTAGCCACAATATGATCCGCACAGCCGTTGGGCCCTTGAGCGAGGCCCTCAACCCTGCGTTGCTACAGGGGAGGATTGTCTCCTGCTTAATCTAATCAACTGTATGTCGCCCTGGATAAGAGCGTCTGCTAAATACCGTTAATGTAATGTGATGTAATATTAATTCCCAGCCATTTGTAAGGACACTGGTGAGTTCTGCTGCCTTAGTCACGTCTCAGACTTTAAATAGCGAGCAGAAGAATGCCGGATACCACGCCACGAGAAGCAGAATCGCCAGTTTTCTGAGCTCATTGAGTTCACCCCCATTTTGATTCTAGGACCACGAAACCTGTTATAACTGCTTCAGGAAATACGTTCAGTGCAGGCTACATGCAAGTAAAGAAAGGCCAATAAACCACAAAGCCTTTCCCTTAACCGCTGATCATGTAATGCCTTTCTACGGTTACAAAAGCACCAAAACAAACTTTGTTGGCCTTACACAAGTGAAGGTCCTTTCGTTGAACGGATAGTCTATCTCTTGGTTGAGGATTAAGCACAAGCTTGCTTCGTTCTCAGCATGTCAGCTACTGAAATGGAGGTTTATCTCACTTCAATCATGAAGTTGGGATCTTGGCCAATGGTGTTTTTGTTTTTTTTCAGGCCCGTCATGTTGATGAAATCTGAGTGGATGCAGCTTATCAGAATTCTGTCTGTTCCGTTCCTTCCCCACAGTTTCATCACTTCATCAGCTTCTTCAACACTCGCTATGTATAGTTAGTTAGTTGTGAAACTCTCTCACCCCCATCAAAACAGCCTAAAAGTCTGTCTGAGCTTCAAAAACCTGCCGCCCCCCCCCCCCCCCCCCCTCATCCACTTACAGTGCTTGCCGACCCCAAATGCATAAACCCCCGACGTGCGCATGATTTGACTTGACGCCGCTTTTGGCGGGGGCTCGCATGGAAAATATACGTGCGCGTCGACAAGGGGGGGGATTTCACTGGTTATTTTTATCTCGTGAAAAAAAGTTTCCGTTGCTTTTGACTGAAAGAACAGAAAAAAAAAAAAAAAAAAAACGAGCGAAAGAAAAGAGAAGCCGCACACCTGTCAGGGGTACGGCGCAGATGCCGGGGCGGTGTCTCGACACGCGACCCGGGGCGCTCAACCGTGTCCCGATGCCCCCGCTAACTCACTGGCTCCTCTCAGAACGTCCCCGCGATGGGAGAGGACTCGGCTGCCAGATTTCAACCCAAATATTTACGTAAGTGGCCACGCCGGGGGCCCATTAGTCTCCGCTGGATAGTCTTAACATAGCCGTGAAAAAGTCCGACCAAGCAAACCGGCAGAAACGGGAAAATCCACAATGTGAGCAACACAGGGGACCATGAATCTGTATATATTCAATATATAAATTCTGCCTAAAAGTAACAATAACTGCAACAAATTCATGAGTGGTGGGTAAGCAATATAGAACATTTATTAACGCAGGATTCTGATTGTGTTTAGAGGCACTATAATATGTATTTAAAATGAGGAGAGAGTGTAATTCTGAAATGATATTTCCTGTAATTCCTTCATAGGTTTCTGGAGGAGAAAGCTTTTGTATCACGTTTTTCTGAAAACCATTATAAAGCGAAAAACGTTAAAATCTTTCTAATTTTCTCAACATTGAGTCATTGTCTGCCTGGCACATGAAACAATTCCGGGATGCCTGTTTTGATGAATGGGTGAGGGTTGGGGATAATCCGTGATTTCTTATAAATCGAGTGAATCAATTTTATGTATACAGTAATGGACTACTCCAAGAATAACACCAAGAGTAGTCACAGGCATATCTTATCCTATCTGACTGTAATCTTCATTACTGGTGTTCTTTGAGTAGTCAGCCAGTCAAACAGGTTTACTGGGGTATGAATGTTTGTGCTATTGAGTGTTTGTCCGTATGTCTGTCTGTCCGTCTGTCTGACAATGAAGGGTAAAAATCAGTTGAAATGGCTACTTGTGCAAGAAGTGGTTGATTTCAGGTCCACAGCAACAAGCATGGCAGGTTCTGGAAGCAGATGATAATGGATCACATGACAGGTTCTGGAAGCAGATGATAATGGATCACATGGCAGGTTCTGGAAGCAGATGATAATGGATCACATGGCGGGTTCTGGAAGCAGATGATAATGGATCACATGGCAGGTTCTGGAAGCAGATGATAATGGATCACATGACAGGTTCTGGAAGCAGATGATAATGGATCACATGGCAGGTTCTGAAAGCAGATGATAATGGATCACATGGCAGGTTCTGGAAGCAGATGATAATGGATCACATGGCAGGTTCTGGAAGCAGATGATAATGGACCACATGGCAGGTTCTGGAAGCAGATGATAATGGATCACATGACAGGTTCTGGAAGCAGATGATAATGGATCACATGGCAAGTTCTGGAAGCAGATGATAATGGATCACATGGCAGGTTCTGGAAGCAGATGACAATGGATAATGATAATACAGTGCCTCTATAATATTGGATACATTTGTTACTGAAAAGTTTTCCATCAAAGGTCATTTTGTACCACCACATTAAGGTGTCCAGTTACAGGACACAATGGAAGACAGGATACATGTGCAGACAACTGTATTGACAATCTTAAGAACAGCTAATAATCCGTTTACCAGACAACAGAGAAATAGTGCTGATAAGCAATCATAATTCATGGTTTCCACTTCCACAGAAGCCATGAAACATGACTCGAATCAATATATTACTCATCAAAGGGAACTTTGCAAATAAGTTCTATTCTGGCCTTGTACACACTAATTTCAAAAAACGGATTTCCTTAAATAATCTCAAATAATCAAATCCATCAGTGATTGTGCAAAAAAAAAAGGAAACATTTTGACTTATCTGGTTTTATCCGTGATCGTTTGCCGAAACCATCCTGTAAAATCATTTCCCTGTGTCGTAAATAAATGAGTTCCATTCATGGTACTTCTGAGTTCCACAGTTCATTTGAGATCTGAACATATTTCATTATAAATATTATATTTTATTTCAAAACATTTGGAAGTGACACATTGATCCATGTTGTTTTTTTATTATTATTATTAGTGTTTCAATTCTAAATGTGCCTATGGTTACCAACAAATGCAAAACATCAAATATGCTGTCAAGGAAGTTTACAGTGTGGAGCATATTCTAGGCTTCAAACACCACTAAATGCATTTGGCGTGTACAAGCCGGTCAATGTAGCAAAAATCTCTCAAGTAAAATGTTTCCAAAGCATTTTAAACTAAAATGGCTTGTGTCTACCCCTCTTGGAAGAACTCTAGTTAAGTCTGTACTTGGCAGAGACCAGGGAAAGGTGTCCTGGGTGTCTTGGGGAGTCTGCCTGTAGGCTCAATGGAAACTCAATTGAAGGTTCTCATGCTTAGAGAAGAGATACAAATAATACAGGGGGAGGGGCAGCTTATGAATGATGACCTCTGCAGGAGATTCTGTTCCAAGTTTCCATGAGAAATTCAACAAAGAACAACTTTCTGCGCATTGCAATATCAATGCTTGCACAACAACAGCAAAAAATGGGCCTGGCTTTGTGAAACCCAAATAACTGTGTCTCCCCGAAAATGATCCCCCCTCGGATTGTTTACGGAAGAAGGGAGAAGAAGCTTGCGCACGACGTGCGGCCTGGCCTGGTATTGTCTGAGCGCGCACCGGTCTGTGTCCTCTGCGCACGCACAGGTGCTGCTCCCGCGGAGGTGTCGGCGCGGGTTCCCGCCGCATTATCCCCGCTTGTGAAGGTCAGGGCCGCGGCTGTGTTCCCGCGGCGACCGCCATTTGCATTTTTATTGCGCCTGTCGCCGCCGTCAATAAAGCGGGGGCGGCCGCCCCCCGGCCGCCGTCTCCCGCGCGCCCCGCCCGAACCGCCCCGCTCCGCCCGGCAACCACCGCCGGCTACGAGACCCCCCCCCCCCCCCCCCTTGACACGGGCAGGACCTGGCATTCTGGACAGGAAATGCGCCTGGGCGGGATGGTAATGGGGACCTTCACAGGTAATGATGATTGATGGACGCGGCCGCGTGGCGATGTGGCGGCACACGGGCGACGGGCTGGCACAATGACACGCCGCCCGGGCGTTTGCGAGGAGGTGAGGGGGGTCAGTTCGGAAGGAGGCGCTGCAAGGGGGCCGGGGGGGGGGCAAAGGTATTGGGTTAGCTCCCGCCTTCTTCCTTCCCAAAATGCCACAGTCCTGCCCTGGGTCTGGGTGCTGTCAGAAGTGATTGATGTCAATTAGAGGCTGGAGTGTTACTGGGAGCTCAAGGGGCACCTCAGTAGTCCTCATTTTAAATAATTAATCGCAGTTTATCGTTTAACATATATAGTGGATTAGTTGTAAACGGATCTAATGCTTCCAGAAAAAGGGGCATTACATTATTTCCAATTGGAAAATTCATGTAACATTTAGCTGGACATAAAGATTGTTTTCCAAAATGTTTAGATGGACACACATACACACTCACACACACACACACACACACACACAAATCATTTTAAATGTTCCCCATTAAATAACTAAAACCGTGCCTTAGCCCACCTTTCAACATTTAACATTCTGAACTGGTAGCTGCAAACAAAGTCAATTATTCCTTCTGCAGATGAACACACCTGAATACAGTGGTTAGCTGACACTATTTTTAGCCGAGTGGATTGTTTTGCCGACAGATGTTGCCTAGCGTGCATGAATTCTGTGGTTTTCAGTTTTGCAAACACGGGCTCCCACTTCGGTGCTGTGTCAGTGTTTTTATATTTGATTTGTTGTGCCCTGTTGCTGATGCGCTGAAGACATTGTGCTACATGTAGACAAGGGAGCATACGCAAAGGTAGGTGGCGCTTATTCAATGGGGATGTAGAACTGGGTTAGGGTTTGGTTAGTAAGAATCGGGCTATGGTTAGGGGCTTGCTTTGTGAGAAATTAGTGACCGCAGGTTTCTGTTTGTTAGAAGTTGGATTGGGTTAGGCTAGTTAGAAATAGGTTAGGGTTAGGGTAAGCAATGGGGTTCCTCTTAAAGAGGGCACGCCAAAGTGATGAAGAATGTCTGGACTGTGATTTTTTTTTTTTGCATTTTCTTCCTGCCAGTTTCCACCACAAATAAGCTCCAGAATTAGGCAGGATGCACCAGTGCACAAAACAATATGCTGAAAAAAGATTGGTGTCAAATGCTGCCTCTTCACTACAGTCTGCTTTCTCACATTGTCATTACCGGTGTTGCAACTTAGGCGTTGAATAATCCTTCTGCAGACATACTGTATATGTTTGAAACTTTTCTGTCATTCTCACTCTTGCCTTTCACAATGATTTGTTATCGTTAGCAAGATTAAATATTTTTGATGAACAATTCAATCCGAGCATGGTTTTCAGTAGGCTACACGGAATTCAGGGAGCATCAATAATATATACAGTATATTATACATGCCAAAAAGAATGCCAGCATGCAAGTAAATCATAACATGAATTATTGTATCAACCCATGTTGGAATCAAACTGAAGCCAACATAGATCAGTGTGGCAGGATTACTCAGATTCCCTTCATGTTTTTCTACAAACTGTAGACTTATTAAGAATTATTAAGAAAGCTCATGTACTCCTTGAATAGTTCAGTTATAAAATGAACATGATTCTATTTTTGTATCATGTTCCTGTTTCAAGAGAGAGAGAGTGCACTTGAGTGCATGTGTGAGTGCATGTGTGTTTGTGTGAGAGTATGTGTATGTGTGTGTGTATGTGTGTGTGTGTGTGTGTGTGTGTGTGTGTCTGCCTGTCTGTGCACACAGCTGCATTGGAGCAGGTTGTGGTTGCTGCGTTTAATGTTTTTGCTTGTTTTACTGTGGGTCAGTTAGGACTCAGCAACGTTCCCAGGACATCTGCTCTCTGCGCCCACATCTTTCAGCTTGATCCTCGAACCAATCAGAGGCCTCCAGGGTCCCTCAGATCAGGCCATGCCTCCCTGTGATTGGATGCGGGGGCCATAGCCCAGAAGGGAAGGCAGAGGCCTGAGAATTTTCCCAAAAGCAGTCCCGCTCTGCTTTGGCCATAGCTGACATCTGCTTCCAATCAGAGCGCCCTGCCCAATACCCCCTGCCCCCCCCCCCCCAAGTCTCTCTCTCACTCCCCACCCCCTCTGAGCACCCCTCTACTCAACCTTCAGAACACTTTTTTGTGATTAAAAAAAAAAGAAATTTTTTTTCATTTGGTGACATTTAAGTTCCTCACAAGGCGCTTCACATGCATAATTTATGCAGTTGTAGAATCATATTCTTTACTTAGATTTTCTCATTCCTCACTAAATAAACACATTTCCTTACGCCCCCCCGGTTATAGCTCAGCTTAATGACCACAGAAGGTATTTATTAGCTCGTAAGACTTGCTGATACGCCTTGTAAACACGGTGATTTGCATTGCAGTCCAGTTTCTGCAGAAACAACAGGCTGAGATTATTCAGCAAAAACAGGGAATATACAGTAACTACGGTATGATATGTAATGTTGTTCAGTCTAACTGATTCACAAGGAATTTGCCACGTTTTTTGCTTGACGGCAAATTCAGTCAATTGAATGAAAAGGCTCAGCCAGACACAGCTGATTGATGCTCTTGGCAGTGGATGACAGGAAGGTAAGTGGAGGAAATGGCAGAGAAATAGCACACGATTGATCTGTGCAACGAGAGGCTTGGTGGTTGTGCTATTTTTGCTCCCACAAGTTACCATGGTGTGCCTAAAACCATACAACAACAAAAAAAGTAAAATGAATATAAACATGAAAAGCAAACCAAGAGTATCAACTTGCTCCGTCCTGGGCTGCTCGGTCACCTTTATGGTTACTGCTCCCAGCAAGTGCACCAAGTAGGGAGAAGAGCAGAGGAGCATAATCATTCGGTGGGTTTGGGTCGGAAGGTGAGCAGAGCAGGACAGATACAGGTCCGTGAGACAGCCGCCCCCGGACCGTGACTGGATGGACTGAGCACGGCGTTAGCGTGCGTTAGCTTACGACAGCGCTGGCGGCTCAGTGGGCCGCGCAGACTCTGACGTACGACACGTTAGCCACGCGGTCCTCCTGAGAGTTTGTCTTGTCACTCCCTTGCTTCTTGTTTTGAGCATTCTCGCGTCACTCCTTGCTTCTTGTTTTGAGCTGACCGAGTGTTCTTGCTTTAATTGCCAAGTTGTACCACGCAAGCGTTCCCTCGGCAAGCCCTAGAGTAATGGAGATGCAGTGTAAGAGTCACAGATGGAGGTAGAGAGGACTCTCTCAGCTCCAGTAGGAGGTCAGGATGACCTCCCGCAGCCAGGCCAAGGAAACGCTGTTCTCAGCACCCCCCCCGGCCTCCCCCTCCCTGAGAATCCAGGGTGGGGGTCAGCGCTCTCGGCCAAAACCTCTGGTTTTCTCTCCTTCTCTCTCTTTTCCACCCCATCTCCTGTAGCTTAACTCTTCCCTCCTTTCCCTCTCTCTCTCTCTCTCTCTCTCTCTCTCCGTTTTCCTTTTTCCTTTTTTTGTGAATATTTCAGT
The DNA here is from genome assembly GCF_963514075.1 of Conger conger. Lineage (NCBI taxonomy): Eukaryota > Metazoa > Chordata > Actinopteri > Anguilliformes > Congridae > Conger > Conger conger. The sequence continues at coordinate 4,261,639 of NC_083772.1, forward strand.
TTTTCCCCCCTCCATGTTTGCTCCCATGTTTTTCTTCCCTGTGTGGTCCCTGTATGAGCTTTCTTTACGCGCCTTTCAACTCATTTGTGTCAATAAACACTAAACCTGCTTGTAATAACAGGTACTTTCCATAAATATTCCCAAATATGCTTGGCCAATCTCTGGAGGTTAACAGAAACAGACGGGGGTGGGGGGGTGGGGGGGTTTAGCTTCCTTTCCCGTCCCATTCGTTGGCCGCTGTGAATTCTGTCAGCTGGGCGAACCTCGCCACAGCTGGTGGAGCGATGCCCGGCTCAACGTCGACTCGCTTCTTTGCAAGTTCAGCATCGGCCGCACGTCACCGCAAGTCATTCACACGTTATTCTGCTCGTAACGTTCGCCGCAAATGTCAATGTTTCTTTTTCTTTGCAAAGTGCTGCATGTTAACCGAAAATTACGTCATCGTCCCACGCTTGCACGGAATAAAAGACACGTGTTTAAGCAGTCGAGGAGACCGACAGCTGGACGAGCGCAACGATGAAGTCACGACCATGCTCCCCGGCTCGAATCTGTCCTGAGCTTTTCCTAAACAGGGTGAAATGCATGCTGTGCCAGCCTGGCGACAGGTTGGGCCCTGTCGCCTCTCCTCTCTGGCATCTCAGCGCTAGCATGCACGCCTTTTCCAGCCTGACTGAAAACAGAAGCCTCAGCTTTTAAACACCACCGTGTTTGTCCATCCAGAGAGAGATATGCACTGAGGCAGCTTGCTTCAGGAAGGTTGTAGTTTCAGTAGAGCTCTGTCCTGCTGCTGGATACCAAGCCTGCAATGCGGGTAGGCAAAAAAAAAGAATAAGCTTCATAAATGCTGTTGCATTCCCCCGCTTGTGGGTCCCCTCTCCTTGGCTGGACTGGCACCCGCTGGTCTGCGAATCCACCCTCTCTAGCCACGCTGAGCGGCACACACTGGTCATTTGGGCTGGGCTGTAGGGTGGGACCTGCTGGAAATCCCCTCGATTACACGCTCACCATGACCCGGCAGCAACCAGCATGCTGCACGTGTGCACACACACACACTTTAACATGGAGCACTCCGAAGAGTATCACCACGATGAGTCTTTTTACATTACATTACATTACATTACATGTCATTTGGCTGACACTTTTATCCAAAGCGACTTGATTCGACTAAGCAGGAGATAATCCTCCCCTGGAGCAATGCAGGGTCAAGGGCCTTGCTCAAGGGCCCAATGGCTGTGCAAATCTTATTGTGGCTACACTGGGGATTAAACCACCAACCTTGCGGGTCCCAGTCATGCACCTTAACCGCCTTCACAAGCACTAAGTACAATTCTGAGGGCTGCACTGTCCCTAAGATTCATTCACACACAAACTATCAAGTATAACTTGACTTGGGCATTGAATTTCAAGCTCCAATTAGATAACATTATCAAATGTGAATGGCATGGTTCCGTTGTTCAGAGAGCAAGCCTGAATGTCATTCAGGGCCAATAACAAGGTCACATTTCCCACTTTCCACAAGTGCGTGTTGCTAAGTCATGAGAAACATAACCATGAGGCAGGGCGTGTTTGGGTTATGGTTTTTGGCGGGGCTGCGTCACTCAGCTCCAGTGGTCAGCCCGGCGACCGAGGGCCACTGGCACGAACGCCATGGCAACCGGTGTCAGACGAGAACAGGCTCATGTTTAAGTGCCCAAAAAAAAAAGGGAATGAAAAAGTGCCTGCTACTCTGAAGCCCCAGGCTGACTCATCACACTCTGTGGGCATTGGTGTGTTTGCACATGGTTCAGCACATTCCACAAGTCCCACGATGCACTGCGGTGGGCTGGCTTCCATCAGAAACAGACATTTGGCATTATCTTTTATTGTGATGTCACACGAGGAACCAAGACTCCCCCCCCCCCCCCATCCAGGAGCCAATGAAAGAAGCCCCTGGACCAGGAAGTAAGTGTGTTAATCTCTCACGGGAGGACTTATAGTTTTCATTACACATTAGAATAGCTGCATTTGAATCATGAAATATAACTGAAATTATTAAACAACGTTATAAAATAAACAATTAAAGGGAAAAATATGAATCTTCATTCATCATTATTATTATTATTAGTATTGATTTAAATCACGCTCATTATTTAAGCTGGTGATTGGGAGTGCACATCTGTTCACTTGGTATGCGCACACTGAACAGGACAGGGTGCGGACGGCAGTGTTAACACCGTGAAGACGAGCCAGGTTTACTCTCGCGTGACGTCCTCAGCCTGCCTCCACACACACACACACACACACTCACACACACTCACACACACACACACACACACACTCACACACACACACTCACACACACTCACACACTCACACACACACACACACACACCCCACACGCATACCCCACACACACACACACACACTCACACACACACACACACACACACACTCACACGCACACACACACACACACACACACACACTCACACACACACACTCACACACACTCACACACTCACACACACACACACACACACCCCACACGCATACCCCACACACACACACACACACTCACACACACACACACACACACACACTCACACGCACACACACACGCACACACACACACGCACACGAACACACACACACACACACGTCTGTCCCCAAACAGTCCGGCACATTTCCGGGGGCGAGTTTCGATGTAAAACAGCAGAAAGCCAGCGCAAATACTGTACTGTCCTCTGGAGGAATTCATCCCCCAAACCCCGCCTTCTCCGCTTCCAGAGGCCACAGTGAGCACTTAATCCAGGCTAACCTTTGGCATCGCAGAGGTTAAGGTTTTTGTGGGAAAAAGACAAATCCGCTGAGTGGTTTGTGTGAACACGGCTGCGCGCTACATGAATGGGTTCCTTTCTCTTACAATAACACAGTAAAAAAAAAAAAAAAAAATCTTCAGGCCGCCTTGAGCCATAAACTATACGGGCAGAAAATTATTGAAGAAAACATTCTGGGCTAAGCTCTGCAGCAGACTGCTGGGCCGGTGGGCCTCTGGCCGGGCCCTGGGGGGGGGGGGGGGGGTATTTCCCATGAGGCCGTGCTGGGAGGGAGAGGGCACCGAGGGAAGCGTGCCCGCCCGTCGGTTGGCATCTGGCCCCGGGGCACAGAGAGACCGCCCACCACACAAACCCACAGGGGACGGGTCATGGTCCAGCACTGGAAGAACCATGACCCAGTTCAGTGGCTGCAGTCTATGGTATAAACGCACTGGAAGACCCAACACTCAGTTCAGTGGCTGCAGTCTATGGTATAAACGCACTGGAAGACCCATGATTCAGTTCAGTGGCTGCAGTCTATGGTATAAACGCACTGGAAGACCCATGATTCAGTTCAGTGGCTGCAGTCTATGGTATAAACGCACTGGAAGACCCATGATTCAGTTCAGTGGCTGCAGTCTATGGTATAATTGCACTGGAAGACCCAACACTCAGTTCAGTGGCTGCAGTCTATGGTATAATTGCACTGGAAGACCCATGACTCAATTCAGTGGCTGCAGTCTATGGTATAAACGCTCTGGAAGAACCATGACTCAATTCAGTGGCTGCAGTCTATGGTATAATCCCACTGGAAGACCCATGACTCAATTCAGTGGTTGCAGTCTATGGTATAAACGCACTGGAAGAACCATGACTCGATTCAGTGGCTGCAGTCTATGGTATAATCGCACTGGAAGGACCATGATTCAATCTTTTAACTTCATTTATGAAGAGACTTGCATTCAGAGCACACAAGACCAACATGAAACATAAAAGACATAACATAACCAACACAACTATACAATTTGGGTGTCGCTCGGCTAGTTCACTAGTGAAGCGCAGGGAGGTAAAGTAGCAGGGCCATGTGACAACACTATCTGGCGAGGCAAGCCTCACATTCAAAATAACGTTTTCCTTGGCTAGGGGTGATTTTAATTTAAAGTCCGGCCTGTAGCGTAGTGGTTAAGGTACGTGACTGGGACCTGCAAGGACGGAAGTTCCGTCCCCGGTGTTGCCACATAAAGATCCACACAGCCGTTGGGCCCTTGAGTAAGGCCCTTAACCCTGCTTAGTCTAATCAACTGGAAGTTGCTTTGATAAAAAGCTTCAGCCAAAATGTAATGTAGTCTAATCGACTGGGAACATTTGTCTGAAGAATCTTTGGACGAGTGAGAGGTCCAGATTTAAATCGGATTAAAATTTTTCCCCCAACAGTCTGTTCTGCAGAGATATCGGTGTTTAGGAAGCAGGAGCGCAGCGGACGGTCTTTGTTACTGATGGTGAGAGCTGAAACACATGAAAGACACTGTGAGTGAAGAGTAAGATCTTCCAAATATGAGGGTAAGCAAAACATGTAACTGCCCCCTATGTTTGTGAGGACCAGATGTTCATGTAATTAGTGGATGAAAAATGTACAGGTATATTTCAACTGGAAACTGTTTGTGGTGATGGCTTGTCAGCTGTACATTGTTTGTTATGAAAGGCTTGCTCATTCAATTAAATCATAGATGGTCAACTAATTGCATTTTACAAAACAATTGTGTAAGGCAACCTTTACACCCTTTCTTGGGTAAAATGTTTTTTATTTTTTTGTTCATTGCAATATCTGTTAAAAAAGTGCTATTAAAGGATTGAATAACCCTAGAAGCACTCTGGTATATGTTGCATGACCCATTTATGTAAAATCAATCCACCCTGAGAAGGTGTTTCTTACTGAGGAAAAAGGTAAGCAAATGATGCAATTGTTGCTGCATATTTGAAAACTGGATATTCAGTGAAATCATTTAGAATTTTTAAAGAGAGAGAGGCAGAGACAGAGAAAGATAAAGAGAGAGAGAGAGAAAGAGATAGAGACAGAGAGAGAGACAGAGAGAGATAGAGACAGAGAGAGACAGAGAGAGATAGAGACAGAGAGAGAGAGACAGAGATAGAGAAATGGAAAAATTATGAGCTAATACAGCTCAGTCCTTTGACAGTCACTCTCTCCTTAAAAGGCATGTATCTGACACCATACGTCAAAGTTCACTCTAGGTCCACGTGGCTCACTACCTGTAGATCATCTGCGAGAGGGAGAGATGACAGAAAGATTCCACACCAGAGGTTCATCTCGATAATAGCTTTGAGTGCGTAGAAATGTGATGTCTTCACCACAGTAATCTCATATTCTGTCATCTGCGTTATCACTGGTGGAAAGGTTCATCTAAATTTGGAAGCAGATTGTCAAACATAGGCTTTCCTACACTTTTTAGTGAGAACGTTCACATTTTGGTTCCACGGTCGCATGGTATGGTAGAGGTATGAGGTACAGAGGCAAATAAGCCTTGTCATTAATTTTTTATTCAGTATATTTATATCCACACAACATGACACACTAACTCACTATTCCCTGTATTGACGGAAGGCTAGTGGATAAGGTACATGACTGGAACCCGCAAGGTCGCTGGTTCGATCCCCGGTGTAGCCACAATAAGATCACAGCCGTTGGGCCCTTGAGCAAGGCCCTTAACCCTGCATTGCTCCAGGGGAGAATTGTCTCCTGCTTAGTCCAATCAACTGTGTGTCGATGTGGATAAGAGCATCTGCCAAATGCCATTAACGTAATGTAATGTGATGTATTACACTGGTGGAAAGTTGGTTTAAATATTTTGGTTAGTTTTTTCTTCACACAGTATTTCCCTGTCGGAGGAAGCTGTAGGGATCAGTCCGGTAGCTGCTGCATTGTGGGAAAAATCCCACGCCTCCTGGAAGCTGGAGGCCCGGGAACCCACAGGCTCCTCTGATCCCGCCTGTGACTCACGCAGACGTAACCCCCTGCCTTCCTCCCAGACCCCCTCCAGGAGTTTTCCATCCATCCCGCAACTGCATGACCAGAGCCGGAGAGAGGGTTGGAGGAGGGAAGAAAGATTCCCCGGGCCCGATTCCCACTGGCAGTGTAAACAAGGCCCTCGAGTGACTCAGGAGTCAGGACTAATATAAACACCCAGCTGGGTACCACCCTGTCGAAAGAAACTTTAAAACAGCAAGGGGAAGAAAGAAAAAAACATATGATGCAACACATGCCATCAACAGGGGAAGAAACATTAAGAGAGTGAGAGAGAGAGAGAGAGAGAGAGAGAGAGAGAGAGAGAGAGAGAGAAGGGGGAGTGAGAGAGGAGGAGAGATAGCGGGAGGAGAAGGGGACATTCTATGGCTGGTGTTGAAAGCTTTGTGCGCACGCTGACAGGCCAGGAGGACAGAAATACAGGCAGTTTGTTCCATTTTCCATTTTCCATTTTAATCAGAAAAAATCCCCCTGCCAGCCAATAGGAAGCAGGTACTGGTGCCCTGGTGTGAATGAGTCACGCTCCTCTAGCATGCTCTATAGCCACGGAATGACCAGCAGTGTGATGTGAATTGCTCAGTCACAAGCTCTACAAGACATATAATCAAACAATACTCATTATTTGCCATCATTCTATGAAGATGATAAAGGCTGTAGGTGGGGAGGGATAACCGTAGGCGTTGTAGTTGTAGGTTTTAGCCTTTAACTCTGTGGAGATAATAACCCCTGATGTCATTTTTGTTTCTTTCACTGAAACTGAGGTACCGAACATATTTTGAATTGATGACATGATGGTATGACATTAAGGTAACTATGTGAAATGTACTCTTGTACTCTTCAAGGGTTCTGTATTTCTGTATGTTTACACTAGGACTCGGAACTGTACTGTCCTCTCAGGTCTACTTTTGAACTTGTTCTTGTGATTGATTTGCACTTTGTTGTACGTCGCTCTGGATAAGAGCGTCTGCTAAATGCCATGTAATGTAATGTAAAAAAAACTGCGAACACCAGAGAAAAGACCTGCTTGTTCTGCAGAAATGATGAGTAAGAGGAGAGTGGAAGTAATAGCAGTATGTATTTGTATTTGCACTTGTATTTGTCCATAATTGAGTCAATTCATGTCAACAACTACTTTTGATAATGCCAATTCGTGAACCTTATGTGTGACCGATGTGAGCAGTGAATAAAGTGGGGGTTACAGAAGAGAGCAAGCTTTATTTTTTCATCTCTCTCTCACACGCTCTCTCACTTAAAACACAAATGCATACTAAAACACACAGTTAAATAATACAGACAGGAATGTTCCACATTAGACGAGAAAGATATCACACAGTTCACATCCAGCAGCTGAGAAACAGCTCCCTGGCCCCCGTGTCCGTACTCCCAGGACAGAGTCACTAATGGCCCTGTGACCCCCTCACATTATGTTAATGCGTCACCTCCCGCTCTCGACGAGGTGTAACAACATTCTACATGAGTAAGACCGGCTCTCTGTGTCGGCTGAACTCGCAGTGTTCCCACATAGGGGCCGTGGGGGACGCCGTCCGCTGTAATCTCCAGGGCCGCTGCTGGGAACGGCTCTGGCCCCGTGTTCTCACGTCAGGCGACGCGGGGCCAGCGCGTTCGCAGCGTAGCGGCAGATGTGCGGCAGGGGTCGGGGTGGGCGCAGCTGGGGGAAGCACCAGGCCGACTCCCGGAGAAGGAGGAGGATGTGGGGATGAATCTCCGCAGGTGGCAGGGACCCAAGGTCTGAGTTGCCCCCCGGGGGGAATATTTTACTGCTCCTACCGCTGAATTCTATTGAGTTTTGACTGAGGCTCAGAACCTTGAAGAAAGCATAAGGAATACCCAAAAATAGAAGCCAGGAGATTAGGCTCCAGAGTGGCTCACTCAGCTTGGACGCTGGCCGGCAGTGCAGAGTTGGACCTGATATTCAGCTTGGACGCTCTCCCTCATTTAGAGCATGTCACTCGTGAACTAGGATTCAGAATCCACGCCGGCACGGCACAATTGGCCGTGTCTCCCAGGAGAAGGGTGAGTTTTATCCATATGGGGTTGCACGGTTTATCGATGTGTCAGTATGTCCCACTGACGTGCCAGGCACCCGGTGCGGTGCTCCTGACTTCCCGGTGGAACAGCGCTGACTGCCACAGTCACCCATCCATACTGTTCCATAAACAAAACCCACCCAAAAAATCCCATCTTCACCAGCATGAAGTATTAGTGTTTAATATCATAATGGAGTGCATCACATGCAGTGATGTTTGCTTCAAGTGCTTTAGTTTGTGTTGCAAGAAGCAGTAGAACAGTGCAAAACTCTCACACATTACATCACAAAAAAAGTATTTGTGACTGATATAATACAAGACCTTCATGCACAGCAGCACAAAACACTTACTGCATTACATGTGTTCTTTTCTTTTAGTAATTCCATTTCATTTTATTTATTCATAATTTATTTATTTTTACAATTGTATTTATTCATTATTTATTTCTTTTTACAATCAGATTTTTTTTTAAACCTTTGTAAAATGCCACTGACAGTGAGTGGAAAAAAAATACAGCAATGTCTAAACAAACATCAGTACGATAATGAACAACAAATCTTCCTAAATACTGCATCATATCACAGTTCAGACGCAGGTGGGTGTGATGTGCGTGAGTGTTGGTGCAGAGATCTCATGATGGTGTGTTGGGGCAGAGATTATGGATTTACAGGAAGTGTGTTTGGGGGTCAGTGACCCCAGGCTGTGAAAAGACGATGCGTTGAACTGGACACCCCGAGCTGTCTGCAGGAAGGCACCGTGATAAACGGGCAGCAGCATGACGTTCCTCACCCTGCTTTAGCTGCGATTGCACTTTCACAATCAGTATGAGCTGCAGCATCTACAGGAAACCACCTTTATCAGTGTGTCTCAACACTGCCGACATCTCTTTCACCGTGTTCAGAGCAACCGCACACCCACAGCTCCACACACACACACACACACACACACACACAAGCACACACACACGCACACACACACGCACACACACACACACGCACACACACACACACACACACGCACACACACACACACATACACACACACACACACACACACACACACATCCACAGCCCCACACGCACACACACACTCACACTCACACACACACACGCACGCACGCACGCACGCACGCACACACACACACACACACACACACACACACACACGCACGCACACACACACACACACACACCCACAGCTCCACACACACGCACACACACATACTCACACACACACATGCACATACACACGCACACACACACACTCACACACACATGCACACACACACGCACACGTACACACACACACATTCACACGCACACGCGCACGGTTGATATATAAGGAAAATAACTAAACAATTAATACATTACATTATTGGCATTTGGCAGACGCTCTTATCCAGAGCGACGTACAGTTGATTAGACTAAGCAGGAGACAATCCTCCCCTGGAGCAATGCAGGGTTAAGGGCCTTGCTCAAGGGCCCAACGGCTGTGCGGATATTATTGTGGCTACACCGGGATTAGAACCACTGACCTTGCGTGTCGCCCCATTAAAATGGACTAGATGGACGTCCATATTCAGTCACTTTACAGCAGGGGTGCACACCAAGGACCGATCCACTTCACGATTTTGTGCCAACTTCAGCTCTTAATTATTTAATTAGCTAAATAATGTCAGACATTTGTATATGCACCAGCTACAGTCGCAGACTTCAAGTGTATCCTAAAGAGTTTACTCTGCTCAAGTGCAGGCGTGATCTAGCGTCATTTCTGGAGCTATCAGAATAATAAATATTTGGAACAAAAAGCAGTTCGCAGACCGTCCCTCCAGGACTGGAGTTGTGCACCCCTGCTTTACAGTAAAATAGACACCTGAGGATCTTGTTTTAGAGTACCAACAAAATAAGCCCTCCAGATGAAAGACAAAGGTATCTGCAGGTTAAATGCATTAACAGAGCTTAGTAAGGACATAACTTCAAACAAATGCAGGGTTTTCTTATATATATATATATATATATATATTTATTTTTTATATAATTATTCCTTTAAATTCCAAATTCCTCTCATGGTTTCTCCTTTTCAAAGAGAGAGTCTATATTCCAATTCCAGCTGATGTGACGCAAAGCACAGTGCGGAAAGGAGAACAGCACGCCCAGAGGTCTGGATTGATTAGATTAGGAATCCCAACACAGGACGGGCTCTGGAAAATTTTGCATCTCCCTGTGACACAGCGATGGCTAATAGAACCCGCAGGCTTACTGAGGAACCAACGCTGGTGAGCCATTTATGCACCACATTCATATGGCATCCACTGAAACACAACATGAAATGCAATGCTTTCTATGACGTCGTCATAATTGGTACATGACATCTTCGATGCTCGGATCTCCACGAGACACCGGGTGAGGAAGGCTCCCGTGGAGAAAAGGCAGTGCTCACGTCTGCTGGTTTAAGAGACCTCCAGCGGTACCTGGGAGTCAGGAGACCGCAGTGAGGGAGTGAAAGGCGGTGGCTCCTGAGAGCAGTTCTCTCCGGAACCTTCCGCAGGAACATCTGGGGCCAATTAGACCAGGCAGGGAGCTGAGGTGGGATATTATCGGACGCCTTCTCACTGGAAAAGTATTCAGAAGTCACTTGGGACCTCGGATTCTCTGGCTTCCTTGACCTTCTCAGATTTTTCAATATTTGGTACCTTGTGAAATCCAATTCGATGTTCTTTTCCTAAGAAATGCACAAACGCGTATTCACCAGGGGCACCAGACGCAAGTTAATCTGTAGACTCTAAGCCTGAAATGAAACCCGTCCACAAAAAAAGACAAGCATGACGGAAAACATAGCATTTACCGCAAGGTGAATAGCTCAGGCAGACTGTGAGCCCCGCAAGGTGAATAGGATAACCAATCAGTAAGCCCAGATGGAATCTGCCGACTTTTTGGGGTTTTTTTGCTCTGAAAGTGTTTGACGGTCATTCACTACTTTAATCAAAAATACAGCCATGCTAAATGTGTTCATTCAAGCATAGTGGACCATAGTGTTACAGCAGGTTAAAAGACAAATCTATTTTGTCAGGTGCTCGTTTTCCGGCAATATAAACAATTTTAAACAATCAGAGAAAATGGTTTTGAGAAATTTGAGATTATATAGTATAGACCCAGTGGTTCTCAATCCTGTGTATGCTGGTTTTTGTTCCCACCACAGTAGCAGTCCAATAAGTTTCCTTTTTCTCATTTATTTCTTTCTTAAATTTTGTAATGCTTCTTTTTTAAATCTTTTTTTTCTTCTAAAATAGGTGCTTTTATGGAGAGATTATTTACCCTCTTAAACCACATGTCAGAAATATCTCCATGATGCTCTGTGAAGGATAACAGTTTGATTTTCATGTTGTGCTCATCATGCTATATTGCAAACAATTTCACACAAGACTGGGGTTGATCATTTGGCTCCTAAATGGTGAAAGTGTAGACATACAGTCGGGCCCATAAATATTGGGACATCGACACAATTCTCATCTTTTTGGCTTTATACACCACCACAATGGATTTGAAACAAAACAAACCAGATAAGCTTTAACTGCAGACTTTAATTTGAGGGTGAACGGTGTAGGAATTACAACAGTTTCTATATGTGCCTCCCACTTTTTAAGGGACCAAAAGTAATGGGACAAACTAACAATCATAAATCGTTTAAAATCAATTGTGGTGGTGTATAAAGCCAAAAAGATGAGAATTGTGTCGATGTCCCAATATTTATGGACCTGACTGTATGTCCATAAAATGGTTACCATTTTTTTGTAGTTGTTTGCAATATAGCACAATAAGCACAGTATAGGATTTGTATTGTTTATGTCAAGCGTAGCTAATTTCTGACGTACTATGGTTTAGAGGGTAAATAATTCCTCTCGACATGAGAAGCACATAACTAGGTAAAACTAACAGCCTGTTCAAATTCGGATATTGCAACTTTGGTTGGAACAAAAACATACACAGGCCCACCAGGAGGTTGGGAATACTGTCCTAATTCTTCCCTAAACCCACACCATACGTCTCTACTCTTTCTCCTCTTGATCATTTTATTATTTACTTCAATTTATTGTACCTTTCTTATTGTTATTCGTAATGTAGTCAACATAATATAGGCCAACTGTTAATTGTACTATCGTTCAATGTTGTTGTCACTTATTCACATGATGCAGCAGCACATATGCATAAAAACAAGAACACATGCAATAAATTCAGTAGCCTAGTATTCAAAGCAGCTTAATATGCTTTAAACATATACAATGCATGTATTATATGTGTATGGTATTTTCTTAATATTTTGGCAGTATGCCTTTATGTAACTACATCGTGCTAATTTGATAGAGAGGGAAATAGACAGGGACAGGAGAGGCAGGAGGCCAGCGTCTGTGTCCTAGATTGTACTGGAAAACAAAGAAAAAGACAGGAATAGAAGCTTAAAAACTACAACACACGGAAATCCAAAAACTATTTAAAAAGGGATATCTTCATGCACAGTGTGACACTCCTGGCTTGGGCGTGAGATGTGACTATTTTCATGGGTGATTCATTAGGCAAGAGAGACGGCAAGTTCAAACAACCAGATAAACATGCATACTGTATATAATAAGGAAACAGTATATTCACCCTTTGCCCTTGTGGTTTATAGGCAAAAGAGTGAACTGAAATGAAAATCTTTCCCCAGTCTCCTGGAAAACAGCCGCACCAGCTGTGCTCGTGACTGCAAGTTAATGTAGTAACGTAATGTCAAGAGTAAATGTTCAGAGTAAAGATATAGTTTAAAGTGTCTAAACATAAGATGACAATAGCCCCAGAGTTTCATTAGCCCAGTGTCGGTCTTCTCACATAACTGCCACCATCTCACGACAAAATGAAACGAGACACAGCTCCCTTGATATCTGGAGTAGAGAGATACCTTTAGTATCGTTAGAAAGCTTACGTTATCCTCCTTTGAGTATCGTCTTAAACTCGAAATCAGTTTTGGGGTCAATGTGACTGATTTTGATAGAACAGGCCACATTTTGTTATTTTTCAAATTGAATATATAAACCGCTTATAATAGGACTGACTTCTTGCTCACGCATTAAAAAAATTTTTTTAAACCAAGGGCATTCACGGCAGCATTCATAATTCCACAGCCCAATCAGAAGACCGGGACTTGGCGGCGGCAACTTGTGGAAAAGCCAGAGAATAATTTAGCCGACACTATTGACTTTAATCCTCGGTCCTGGGTAAAGCAGGTTCACTAAACCAACAGCATTCACACATGCATTCAATAGCCCGCTTAACTCTCTAGGTTGTAAGATGCATTCCGTACATATGCTCATCATGTTCTTAATCCCTTAAGTATCGCCCCTTTTCTTCACACAAGCTTGAAAATTACACACCCAAAATAAAATGGCTGCTATTCTTGAACTAGCTGACCCCAAACAGTGACACACAGGACTGTAAATCGCGAGAGGAACCAAAGTTGTATTTACTCGCGGATGAATTGCAACGTTCGACTTCCGCGGGATTTCTTGTTGGAAATCCTGTGGCCGCGGATTCCGTGCGGGCCGGCCAACCGGAGCCCGAGACGACAGGGTTTAGTGCGCTGGACTTTAATAAAATGGTGAATGGTTGGCATTTATATAGCGCCTTTGTCCAAAGCGCTGTACAATTCATGCTTCTCATTCACCCATTCACACACAGTCACACACCAACAGCGATTGGCTGCTATGCAAGGCACCGACCAGCTCGTCAGGAGCAATTGGGGGTTAGGTGTCTTGCTCGGGGACACTTCGACACACCCAGGGAGGGATTGAACCGGCAACCGTCCGACTGCCAGACGACTGCTCTTACCTCCTGAGCAAATGTCGCCCCAGATATGGGCAGGGAAAACCAGCCCTAGATCCGTGCCCCTAGTCTGAAACACTTTATACATTTGAGCCTGGACCTAATACTCCGAAGACTGGAGAGCCATTTCCAATGGATGAGCGTAATGTAATTCACGAGTGAACATTGCGGCTGTCTTCAGAAAAGGGGTCATTTTGAGGCAGCGGCCCTTCCTCATCTCTCAGGCGCCAGCTGTGCGCTTCTCTGTTCCCCTCCGGACGGACTCTTCAGAAACCTCACCACCAGAGTCACACCGTGAAGGAGTACCTGAACCGACCGTGACTGATGTAAATCACCCAACGGAGGTCAACTGGCAGAAACGCTGAAAGGGAAGACAAAAAAAAAAAAGGAGGGAGGGAGGGAGGACAGGTCCCTCGGGTGCAGGAGAAAAGAAATAATGAAAGAGTTTGTGAATTACCGCAGTCTTCCAAGGCCAGTGGAGGGGCCGGGGGTGGAGTGTGTGGTGCAACTATGCCTTTGCTTGGGACAGAGTCCGCATATTTTTAGCAGCGGACGTGTTTTTAATTTACCTGCGGATGTATAAAAAAATGATTTATCGATCTTCTTTTGGCCCCCTGCTCCACGAGAGAATTAATCAGGTGTGGAGTACATGGAGCAGGGCGTGTGGCAGATGGAGAGAGGGGGGATGGGGGGGGTGGGGGGGGTAGGGGTGGCACGAGTCAAATTGGAAACATATCCTTTCAACATGTCTAATCTGCGCACGGTATCGGGGCGAGACCTGCCGGCCCCCGCGAGTTGAAAGCGGGGTTTGGGTTTGGGGAACGGGGGGGGGGGGGGGGGGGAGTCACGGCCACGCCCACCCGGGCTCCGGCGCTCCCCAGGTTTACAGTTGAGTGTCTTTGATGTGGAGCTGGTGTGTCTTCGCCACGGCCCAACACTCGGCTGCTATTTTTATCCCCGCCCAGGTGGGATTGGATCCAGATGGCCGCCTAATTCCAGCCGCACACCCCCCCCACCCCCCCACTGCCAAGGTGGAGTTTTTCCCCCCCGGAACAGACACTGAGGGGGGGGGGGGGGGGGGAGTCCCTGAAAAGGACAGCTCATGAAAAAGAAGGAGAAGCTTGAATGTAAAATCAGAAAACAAGTCAAATCACGGGAGAAAAATCTTTTCGGCAGCTGTTGACAGCAGCTAAAGCAAATATGAATGGGGGTACAAAGCACTTGCAGAAGAAAAATAATGACTGCCAAGCCAAATGTTTAAAAGAGGTTCGAATGAGTCTAGATCGAAGTGCTACGTCCACATTGATACTCGTCTTCAGGTATTACGGTGATCCACAGGGTAACCATTCAGTGCACACTGTTTAAATGCAGGGGTCACCTTTCAGAGAAGACAACGGGCCTCGTGCAAGAACATTCTCGTATTCTTGTCAACTTTCCATGACTTTTTTTTCACAAGACGCACTCATAAGTGTGCCACGTTGTACATTGACCACGGAAACTATGAAGACGTCTTCTTCGGTTCTCTGAAAATATTTCACATCTACTCTTAATAGTTGACAAGTCGTTACCAATAAGCCATCTCCATCTCAAGATGCATCCCAAATGTACTGTTATGTACATTTGTACCCAAATGTACTGTTTTGCAGCAGAAACACATTGTGTGCTCCCAAGGCCATTGGGCGACCGCATTAAGCAGGTTCTGCTCCGCGTGTGATATAATTTGAATGCTAGCTTACCCGTCTAGGCTACAGCCGAATGCTCCAACGACGCTGGGTAATGCAGTGATGGCGTGAGAGAGTCTCAATTTGCACTAATTTGACAAGCATTGGACTTTGATGTACCTGTTTTGTACGGGCAATTTAAGAACAAATCTGTTTGTACGAGTGGTTGTTGGCATGAGGTTCAGTGTCAGGTGCTGGGTTGGCACAAACATCTGGCAGGTGAGATGTGAGAGAGAGAGAGAGAGAGAGAGAGAGGGAGAGAGGGAGAGAGAGAGAGAGAGAGAGAGAGAGAGAGGGAGAGAGAGAGAGAGGCCAGTGGCTGTAATGGCTGACCGATGTACAAGAAAACTGTGGGGGATCTGCCTTAATGGGCCTTAACATCCTCCAAATTTAGAGGCTGGTGAATGCGATAGTCTGACAGGGAGAGTCCATCCCATCCATCCATTATCTTATCCTGAACAGGGTCACAGGGGGGCTGGAGCCTATCCCAGGCAGGAATACACCCTGGACAGGTCGCCAGTCCATCGCAGGGCACACACACCATTCACTCATACACTCATAACCACAGGCAATTTAGACTCTCCAATCAGCCTAACCTGCATGTCTTTGGACTGTGGGAGGTAAAGTGTCTTACGAAATTCCTTTCTCCTATGGGTTCAACTTGTGTTTTGCTTTTAGTAATTACCTTGTTTTTTTTTCTATATACACAACACTTTTTCCTCATTTTGAGGCTCAAGTCTCAAGTCTCAGGCAGATAATGTAATTTTAGGTTTTCCTTGATGTATGATCTGTATCCCTAGATCTGCTGAGCATAAGGATGTGTTGTATATGTGTTGACCAGATGAGGTTGAACGGGCACAAAAATAGTAGCAAAAATATAAGACATAAAACCTGGGACTAATAATGTTTAAATAGACTTAAAATGAGAAACAGAGGAAAACTCAAAATGAAACATATGGTTGGCATGGATAAAATTCTGATGAAAAAAACACACATTTGTTCTGCTTTTAGAGATCCCAGAACGTTCTCATGGGAGATGTTATTGAAATATATAACGTATTGTTCTAAACTGGTTGTATCTGCCTCACAGTACATATTCATACCATCCATTCATAATACATTGACAATCTAAAGCGATGCAAAGCACTGATTCAATCTAACCACAGCATGTTTCTCCTTACCTTAGCTGATGTTCTCAGATCACCACAAATTAAACAATAGTACATAATAAATAATTAAATCATGGAAATATATATGTAATGCATTGTATGCATTGTACTGTATGTAATGTATTATTATTATTATTATTATTATTATTATTATTATTATTATTATTATTATTATTATTATTATTATATCATTGCATATTATCTATCCTAATCAAAAATTTAATTTATGGTACCAGTGTGTTTGGGTTGGCAGAAAAGAGGCAAAATTAATCCTCATTCTTTTATAAAAATACATTAAAAAATAAAGAAATATATAGCTAATGCTCTATCTGCTATATATAACATAGAGCAGACTTTCAGAATTGTTCTCATTTAACCCGCGTCATTTAGAACCCACATGAGTGTGTGTGTGTGTGTGTGTGTGTGTGTGTGTGTGCTCACGCACGCACTCATTAATACTGCCATAAGTTTCTATTTATACAATGCAAAATGTAAGCATCATGCACGGATTAATTTGCAATACCACATACACACACCCACATACACACTCACACACACACACACACCCACACACACACACACAGTCACACAGACACATGCACACCACAAAGCAAACATAATGCAGAAACTCCCACACACTGATATGAAATCACGCCCTGAAATGACAAACTGTAAACCAAACAGGAAACTTTAAGATAATTGTTTGGGAAGAAATCCCCACATCGTACCCTCATGCGTCAGACAGCACTGTAACAGAGGGTCATGTACAGGAAAATGACACACTCAAAGTGTCAATTCTTTTCAGAAGCAACACCCCCACCCCCACTTTCTGCAAATGAGATGTGAAATTCAGGACTCCAGCGTGGGGTCTGCCAGGGGGGTTGCAGGTGTACGTTGGGGACCAGGGGAGAGGAGGTGTGCAGAGAACCACCGGGCCATGCGGCTGCCTTTATCCACCAACCATAGAGAGCAGCAGACTGCCTCAGTCACGGGCGGATTCTGTAAAATCCTGCAGCGATGTCATGAGTTTCTCGCCTCTACCAGCCACTGCAGAGAGACCAGACCAGCGAATCCGGGTTCCTTGAGGTACTTTGAAGTACACGCCCCTTCTCGGGGGTAAGAACAACATTGCGGGAATAGGATATTTTACCTAAATGAGCTATATCTTTTGACAACAAAATCTGATGGTTTTTTTAATTTTTTCATTATTTGCCTGTAGTGTAGTGGTTAAGGTACATGACTGGGACACGCAAGGTTGGTGGTTCTAATCCCGGTGTAGCCACAATAAGATTCGCACAACCGTTGGGCCCTTGAACAAGGCCCTTAACCCTGCATTGCTCCAGGGGAGGATTGTCTCCTGCTTAGTCTAATCAACTGTACGTCGCTCTGGATAAG
Source organism: Conger conger (assembly GCF_963514075.1). Lineage (NCBI taxonomy): Eukaryota > Metazoa > Chordata > Actinopteri > Anguilliformes > Congridae > Conger > Conger conger. Next base: position 4,279,659 of record NC_083772.1, read on the forward strand.
AGCGTCTGCCAAATGCCAATAATGTAATGTAATAATGTTTGACGTGACTGTGGCAGTGACGTGTTGCTGGTCTGGTCTATTTCTGCACTGCAGGCTCATGCTATAACGTGGTTGTACTTGTAACTTGCAGCTCAGCTGGTGTGAGAACAGCAAGCACAGGGATGTATTTTCATCATGAAAGCTTCAGTATAAAAAACAAAGGATAGTCTGGAACATCCCTGGAACACAAAGTGCATAGTCAACTTTGCAAAGAGACTGACTCTCTCGTGCTGTATCCAACCACAGCAGGAGCTCCCGGTATGGTATCGTGCTCCACATTTTCCATCAAACCCTAACTGTTACCACACTGGCTGGCACCAAGAGCCCAGCAAGAGGGTACATATTCTGCCAAAACATAATCCAGGGAGGGAGGGTTTCAATTGTTAAAGATTTCCCTTCCTCTGGGTATTACTCGGAATTACATGACTAAAACTAGTCATTTCCATACTGGAAATAGGGAAACATTTGGATGTTAGGATCATAATACTAAGAATATTGGTCACCGTGACGCAATTTGCCAACACAGCCAAACTTTTGGCAGGCACATCCCGGACATTGGCCTCGGTCGACCATCACTAACGCATCGGCTCCAAACCCAATCAAGGTCCCCGCCATGGAAATGGATCATTCTCGTACGGGAAATGAGCAAACGTCGGGACGGGTTTTCACGAGCGGCGACCTAACCAGCGCAGGGATCTTCCTCACAGCTCCAGACGCGCTAACATCTGGTTCACATCCACAGATCAGCACTTTCCACACCATAAAACGAAAACCTGCACAGATTCATGAATAAGCAAGTAGCTGTCATCGTCATCATCCTCATCCTAACTCTCAAGTTCCAAAGTTCATGCAAATAATAATAATGTAACCTTAGTTAATAGACCCATTACATTTTCAAGTGTATTAATTGCTCTTTGACTATTGTTTTATGCAGGTGTAACATTTCTGAGTTGTTGGGTTTTGGTTCCTACCTGCTGTTGTGTGCGGGGGACAGTTTAGTGGGGGAGACAGTGTGGAGTTGTCAGTTACTGTCGTGCCGTATTGGTTGTCGTTATTGGAATAAATAAACAGTGATAATATCCATTGTAACCCGTGCGTTACTCAGGCCAGAAGGACTGGAGAAAGCTACCCCTACAAAAATAAGGGTTACAATAATAATAATAATAATAATAATAATAATAATAATAAGAAGAAGAAGTCAGCCGAGGGAGCCCTCACTGTGGAGATTGGGATTTTGGAATTTCAACATCATGGTTGTAATGTAAGTTTTTTCAATAATGTTTCGTATTTGATTCTGGCGAGAGATTTTACACAAAGGTGAGCTGGACGCTTATCCTGAAATAAATAAAAAAATATGAGAGCGGAGAGCAGTGCCGTTGGTCACGTAGGCCTGGAGTATTTGCCAAATTAAACAACCCCTTGTATGGATGATTGTATAGCAGCACCTGGATACGGCCCAACAATGAACTGCACCATACCCCCCTCCCCCATGATGCACGTGAGCCAGACACAATGAGCTCCACCAATGCTCTCTGACGGCGTTCTCTTTTCTTTTTTCTATGAGTCGTTACATAACTAAACTTCCAGCAAAAGGACGGCATTAAAACAGTTTGGCCTCATCGCTAGGCAACTTCTGCTGGTGGTAATAACCTCCGGGTGAACACAGCTCGATGGGGGGTGCAAAGACGGTGTTCGGGAGGGGTGGGGTGGGGCGGGGGGGGGGGGGTCGTTCGGGCAGGAGTTTGCGGGCCGCCGGGCCTTCTCCCGCACCAGGGCTAGGAAACATCTGGTCTGCCGACAGCAGCAGATGTCCCCGCCTGATAAATGCTGCAGAGATTAGCAGCAGTTAACATGAAACCCTCCCCGCCAGTCTGGGAGGCATGTAAAGAGGCGGTGGGCCCTCGCCCCGGCCCCAGACTTTCAAAAGGTCTCGGTAATCACACTGCCTCTGCGACGTGGAACACCTGGAAAGAATAGACTGTTTTTTTTTTCCGCGTTAGACTGAGGGTCTATTGTTCTGCGTGTAGATTTTGATCTATTGTCAAGGACGGTCTCTAAGGGCCCTTATTTGTCTGTCCTTTTGGTCACTTCCTGTCCTGCTCGTCACTTCCTGTCTCGCTCTCCCGACTGAAGGTAACAAAGGGACAAATGATAGGCACATTGTTATCTCCGGCGTGGAGGAGTATCCTTTTCAATGCCTTTAGGCAACTCCCCCATGCAACTGAGTTCTGTTTGTCTGTGTTCGCAGAGCTGAGGTCAAACAGAGCAGCGTGCACAACAGCATTCCCTATAAACCATCGGTTTAGACCAGGGGTGTCAAACTCCAGTCCTGGAGGGCCGCAGTGTCTGCAGGTATTTGTGGTTTCCTTTCAATCAGCAGCCAATTAAGGCCTTGAGAACAAGGTGTGTGGACTCTTTAGCCAATTAAAGACTAGATTAGAGAATAGATTGTATCTCCCGTGCTGAAACACACCAAAAACCAGCAGACACTACGGCTCTCCAGGACTGGAGTTTGACACCCCTGGTTTAGACAATGTGGCTTATATCTAAAAGTTGACTGTGTTATTGACCACTATCCTGCAAACATTCAGTAGCAGAAGAAGGAACACAGAGGTTTAATTCCCAGTATTAACAGAGAATACTTTGGTGGAGATAGTCACATTTGTGACTGCAGAAGTGGAGTGAATAAGAGAGATTCAGGTGTGTCTTCATTCAGAGGTTGCTGTCCTGCTGTCCTTGTTCCAGGTGGTACACCAGTTCTTTCCCAACTGTGCTGTAGAAAATGAAAAAAAACAAACCTCATAAAAATGATGGGACGTGCCACAGCCACAATTCCTGAAGAATCGATTATTCCCTGTGTTTTTAGTTTAGATATTACTACTATAAGAAGACATGACCTGTAACTACATTCAGGAAAACCCCAAAACCTGCTAAAACCAATACAGCTAACTGTACTGTCAAAATATTTATTCTACTTTATTATAGCTTGCAATCTGAAATCAGAGGATATGCGTGTAATTGAGATAACAGTGTTTTGATTATACCCATAAACTACAATTTGGATGGAGGAGATGCCTGACAAATGTTTTTCACTGTTTAAAAATATACTAATCTGAACAAAGGGGAAAATAATAACATTCATAAACAAACGTTGGGCACATGAGAAAAAATTTGTTTTTGTTCATTTTATATTTATTTTCTGTGTTTTTTGAGCTAATGGAATAAACAGACACATTCCATTTCATTTTAAACAATAATTGTTATTTGCATGACCTTTAGGTTAATTTCAGTAAAACTACAGACTGCGGAACTGTACAGGGTGTGAACCCAGCAGTAGCATAAGCGATTACACTTTCGCAAACCCTTACTCCTCAACAATACATACATTCTCTTTCATATTGTCAACGGATGCAAAGCATGAGAATGAAATGATAATGAGCCTGAATGGGGACTGCCCACGAAAAAACCCAAATAGTCCTCTACCTCTATAACTGCAAGGTTCATTCTTCCACACAGAAAGAGACTTTTTAAAACGCTGATCTCACACCTCCATTCATTTCATGAAAATTAAAAAGGTTGAGAGAGAAATTCAGTGTTGGCCCATTAATGTGCAGGAATTTAGCAGACGTGCAGGTATGACCCCCATCCCCCGCCAGCCCCCCCCACCCCCGGTCCCAGCCTTGATGATAAAAAAACAAAAAAAAAGGCGAATCGATTATTCCCTGTGTTTTTAGTTTAGATATTACTACTATAAGAAGACATGACCTGTAACTACATTCAGGAAAACCCCAAAACCTGCTAAAACCAATACAGCTAACTGTACTGTCAAAATATTTATTCTACTTTATTATAGCTTGCAATCTGAAATCAGAGGATATGCGTGTAATTGAGATAACAGTGTTTTGATTATACCCATAAACTACAATTTGGATGGAGGAGATGCCTGACAAATGTTTTTCACTGTTTAAAAATATACTAATCTGAACAAAGGGGAAAATAATAACATTCATAAACAAACGTTGGGCACATGAGAAAAAATTTGTTTTTGTTCATTTTATATTTATTTTCTGTGTTTTTTGAGCTAATGGAATAAACAGACACATTCCATTTCATTTTAAACAATAATTGTTATTTGCATGACCTTTAGGTTAATTTCAGTAAAACTACAGACTGCGGAACTGTACAGGGTGTGAACCCAGCAGTAGCATAAGCGATTACACTTTCGCAAACCCTTACTCCTCAACAATACATACATTCTCTTTCATATTGTCAACGGATGCAAAGCATGAGAATGAAATGATAATGAGCCTGAATGGGGACTGCCCACGAAAAAACCCAAATAGTCCTCTACCTCTATAACTGCAAGGTTCATTCTTCCACACAGAAAGAGACTTTTTAAAACGCTGATCTCACACCTCCATTCATTTCATGAAAATTAAAAAGGTTGAGAGAGAAATTCAGTGTTGGCCCATTAATGTGCAGGAATTTAGCAGACGTGCAGGTATGACCCCCATCCCCCGCCAGCCCCCCCCACCCCCGGTCCCAGCCTTGATGATAAAAAAACAAAAAAAAAGGCGACTAAACAACCCCAGAGGACCACCAGCGGTCCAGGGGAAACGGGTTCACAAACAGGAAGTGGAAGAAAGGACAACGAATGAGAAAACAGCCGTCAGGGAGGGGGAGGAAACCATGCCGGGGGTGTCAGGGGGGCGGGGGGCGATAACAATGAGAGTGGAGGAAACAGATGATTAAAAATAGGACCCCTTCTCCCACCCCCCACGCACACGCATACGCACAACAGGTCACGGTCACAGGCTGAAACAATGGAGCGCAAAGTCGCGGTCGAAAAGCCTCGGAGAGAGTGAGCCCAGGACACCCCTCTCCTGCCAGGGCACCCCTCTCCTGCCCAGGGCACCCCTCTCCTGCCCAGGACACCCCTCTCCTGCCAGGGCACCCCTCTCCTGCCCAGGGCACCCCTCTCCTGCCAGGGCACCCCTCTCCTGCCAGGGCACCCCTCTCCTGCCCAGGGCACCCCTCTCCTGCCAGGGCACCCCTCTCCTGCCAGGACACCCCTCTCCTGCCAGGGCACCCCTCTCCGGCCAGGGCACCCCTCTCCTGCCAGGACACCCCTCTCCTGCCAGGGCTCCCCTCTCCTGCCCAGGGCACCCCTCTCCTGCCAGGGCACCCCTCCCCTGTCAGGGCACCCCTCTCCTGCCCAGGGCACCCCTCTCCTGCCCAGGGCACCCCTCTCCTGCCCAGAGCTCCCCTCTCCTGCCCAGCACCCTGGGGGGTTTATCGCTGCAGCATTCCATTGACAAATTTGTCCCTCTCTCACCTCTTGAGAGGAAATGCACATCCCACACAAAGCACGTCCAGACACCCTCGCCATTTTCCACCCACTCAGGCCATTGGCCTAGCTTTCAGTTAGCTGGCTTCTTTAAGTCATTTCAAATAACATATTATTCATGTCAAATTACCTTTACTTAATTTAGACGAGTCAGGCTTAATTGGATAACAGACAAACCTGTTTGTGTTTGTCGGTAATTTTGAACAATGCAGTTTTTATTTACACAATTAATTCACTGAATCAACAAAAAATAGAAAAAGAAACAGAGACTGAATTCAAATGAGTGCAATTTTAGAAAAGGCTTCTGAACTCAAACCAATATGTTACAAACGTGTGCAACAAGGCTCCAGATAAGACTAGCAAAACTAGCTGCCACAGAAAAGCTTCCTGAAAACCTTGAAAGGAAAATGAAATAAAATAAATAAATGAATATGTTTGGAATATAGATGCAGATCATCAAATCGGCTATTGCAATAGAGTTTGACACCAGTGACAGAAGACGGCTGAATTGCCGTTGTTTTTGCGGGGGGAGAAAATGCACAGGAAATGATGAGCAGAGATTGAAACGTCCACCACATTAGTGACTAAATGTTGCCCTTTCCCTGCACTGACCCTGCGCGGCGTGAATGAAAGTGCTTTCTGCTTCCGTTCCCTTTGGACAGAGCGCTTCCACTTTGTTTGCTACAGCGATATTTGCCCTCTGTACATCCATAACTATAACAGGCCAAAGATTGTGTCTGTAGGAAAAATTACAGTGCAAAAAAAAAACCTTTGTGCCTAGCATTAGAATGCTATCTTCAGAGCACTGCTCCCAGATAAAAAATGACAGGGATAATTTGGGCTAAAAGACAGAGCGATGTCCATGCCTGTCCAGGATCAAGCCTCAATTATTACATATCAATTGGCCCTGACAAGTTCAAATGCAGCATGCAAGGAGATATTGGTCTGTGAGATAATGGAGCTCTCATGGAAGGAAGTACATAACGACTCTGTCAAAGAGACAAATGGCCAGGTTAAGGCTGGGTCAGGAACATGAATAGGTATTCATAATTGTAGTGCTGACTTGTATTTTAATGTGCACCACCTCGTACTATTTCTTGAAGTGCAAATAATTTGCTTTGTATGTACCTGGTGTGGAAGGATGCCAACAGCTATAGGGTAAATATTGGGGGAATGTTAAAATTGTGGAACACTGGTAAGTGTACTTCACTATGCTGCCCCTTCAAAGCAACAAAAGTATCACATAATATGACCAAATGTGAAATGTATGGACAGTTCGTTTATATAGCTACAGTTATCGTGTAGTATAATATTGTTAATAGCTATAATAAAATAACAACACTCATTGAGTTAATTCTATGTATGAAAACATAGCATATTTGATGCCATCTCACAATGGCATTTTTGTAGCAATCTCGCTTCAATGTGTTTGCGTAGTGTAAACAAGCTAGGGAGGTTTACCCGAGGTCCAATGCAAGCATAGAACACGCTGCAGAAGATATTGATTGCGTGTATTTGTTATACCATACGAGGTCAGGAACAGTGGTATTGTATAAACCGGGCACTGAGCAGCCCGGAGGTGGAATGAACGGGATCTCAGCTGGAGCAGCAGGTGAGTCTGCTCGCCGTGGAGGAACGGAAACCTCCTCCATCTGTCCGAGGCCGCATTCCCACCCCTGCTGACCGCGCCGTATTTTCTCAGGAGGGCAAGCGAGAGAGACCCCCGTCTGTGGGGGGTGTTAACACCCCCCATTAAGAGGGAGAAATCCGAAAGGCTCGCCCAGTCGCTGTTAACAGCCGGGGTCACGATCTCTGGCCGGTTAAAGACCCCCTTGAGTTTTGGCCTGTAACCAGATAGTTGGAATAACAGAAAAGAGAAGGCAGGGCAGGGGTGGTTAGGGCCACCTCTTAAGCCTCTAATGGGATGTTAGTACTTGGACGGGGGGCTGTCAGAGAGAGAATGACAGGTCACGGCGACATGTCACCTGAACGCGTATATCACACGCCGAGAGAGAGAGAAGTGGGCCTGGATTCCTAAATTATGGCTGCAAACCGTGACAAACTTTTGGAGGGGTTCAAAGTTGGACACGCTATTTGCTTTAATGAAACAGGGCGAGGGGCGTGGGCAGGCGGGGCCTCTCTGATGGTTGGGGTTGGCCGAAACACCTTGGCCCACATTCGCACCCAAACATCGATGTTCAAGCGGTCAGCGAGTCGCCTGAACCCCACACTCCCCCGTGTGTACTGCCCTTACTTCTGCCCCCAGACCTACCAGTGTCAGTGGTCAGAATTTTGAGTTTTAGGCTTTCATCTTCATTTTGTAGAACAATATCTTGGCTTTCATAATCTGCATGTTTCAATGCCAAATTCAGAGTAAAAATATAGTTTTTAAGCTTTTAAAGACGTCAAAGTGGAAGTAAGTTCTGCATTGTGTAGAGTCTAGCCGGCTTGTTACCGTTCACCAGTCACAAACAACTACATCAGCTGCGTTTGTGGCAACATAAAATGTATTTGCTTTCATAGTCTGTATGTTTTAATGTCAGGAGTAAATGTTCGGAGTTTTAAAGGGTTTAAACATAAGATGACAAGGTATAGGCCCCAGAGTTTTGTTAGTCTAGTGTCGGTAGTCTTCCAACCTTACGTAACACTTCTCAAAAACATGGTTTGGCGGCACTCAAAATTAAATTAAAACTCCTTTGATATCTGGAGTAGACAGAAAACTTTGGTATCACTAGGAGGCTTACATTATCATCTTTTGATTCGTTTCTAAAACTCAAAATAAGTTTTGGGATCAATATGAGCAGGTCACAAAAAGGCATATTGGAAATATGCATTTGCATGTATTTATGTCATATGTAATGCATTGTTGAAGTAGGCATTGTGAAATGTTGACAGCACATAAATGCGTAGCCTTGAACTAATGAAGAGAGTTACTATTTTTACTCATTTATTAACTCTGGAAAGGATGAAAAAACAGGAATTGTCAATTCAACTATTGTGACCTGATTTAGATCAAAAAATAAATTCAAAGTGCCCTGTGGAAAATACAAGTAGAGAAGCCAGTCGGAAATTAAACCAGCAAACTATAATTTCTTAAAACCATTTTCCTTCAGCACTTGCCTGGTGACCTTCATCAGACCATGCTCATGGGCATAATCAGCGGAACACTCAAGCAGAGGCCTGGAGTGCCATCCAATCTTTCATGGTTGGTGTATCAAGTACAGTGCCATCCCAATTAAGACAAAATGACTAAATGAATCCCAT
>NC_083772.1:4291008-4303508 GCF_963514075.1 Conger conger
ACGCATCTGTGTAAGCAAAGCAGGTAACAGGGTTTCTGTTCCGTACAGGGCCGGTGTCATTCCACTACAGCAAACCGCTGTTTGGTCCCACACGCCTCTGGTTTGAAGTTTCATGTAACGCGCATTCTCCAGTCGAAGCTTCAACTGCGAACAGGTATTTTTCAATACTGAGTTGACTTTTTCAAAACTCTTCATGCAACTCTCGGTACCAACACGCGGCCTGCTGCGACAGTTCACTTCAGGCTCAGAATGCGCCAAAACTACCGAAACTCATGATTCTAAAAATGTCTCAAAAATACATTAATATGCAAAAACCCAGACTAGATTATGACCGGCTTGACCGGCTCAATTTCCGAGCTTGATCAAAAGCTGGCATAGCTGGATTTCACAGCAGGGCTGCTATAGGACGTTTGAAGTTGAGCAGGTTTGAGCTGAGCATTTCAGAATCCATTCGGCTGCTGCTGTAAGCAGTTACTGTATATCATATATTAAGACAAGTGACCTAGTGCCTGTCCAAACCACAACCCCCCACTACTTTGTATCACAGATCGGGTGCTCTGGATCTTGGGTAGTTACTTTTGGCCCCCACACGTTGTTTTTGCCATCATGTACAAGTCAGGTACACGTAAATATTGTTTGCATCTGTCCACAAGAACTTTCCCCACACTTTGCAGGCTCTTTTAGGCATGTTTTAGCAAACTGTAGCCTGGCCATCCTGTTTTTGTGGCTTACTAGCGGTTTGCATCTTGCAGTGTAGCTAAGTAGTAATGTAGTTGTTTGTACATTTTTCTGCAGACAGTAGTCACTAACACATCCGGGCCTGCCTCCTGACAAAGGTTTCTAATCTGTCTCCCAGTTGCTTGGGAATTTTTATTCATTATGGTGAGAATTTTTACATCATCAACTGTAGAGGTCTTCTTACCAGTACCAATTACTGAGCTCACCAGTGCTCTCTTTCTTCTTAATGATGTTCCAGACAGTCGATGTTGGTATGCCTGAAGTTCAGCCTGACTGTTTTTTCTTTTTTTTCAGACTCATAATGGCTTCCTTGACTTTCATTGGCACAACTCTGGTCCTCATGTTGACAAATGCCAAGACTCCAAAATGCAAAAGCCTAGAATCAAGACTAGATACTGAAATCTCTCTTGGAGTGGACTAACAGCAATCGGACACTCCTGACTAATCAGAAACATTACACAAAAAGAGCAGATTAAAAGCTGAGAATGTGCACTTGAACCATGTGAATTATTTGATTACAGAAGGAATGAGCACAGAGCAAGCTATGTCTTTGTCTAAAACATTATGGAGCTCACTGTACTCCAAAAATCTGATATGACATACATAATATCATGTACGTATGTATCATATATGAATGGAATGTATACATACAAAAGTGCCTGTTGCATTTCAGCTGTTGCATTTGTGCTTACAAATGAACTGGATTATAGTTTACTATGAGGTAGGGGCTCCTCTAGTGGTCTACTGGTGCTACTGCATGTAAACCTGATCTTTGATCAAATGTTTATTACGCTGAGGCCTGCATTATAAAGTGGAAAAAAATACCCAAAATCATATTAGTTCAACCATATTGAGATGCAAACTGATATATATATAGATATATACACATTTTTTTAAATTAGAAAATACTACTGCTACAACAAATAATAATGATTATTATTTTTAACTGAAAAGGGGAATGTCTTTGATATGTACAGGATATCTATGTTGATACCTCATACATCTGTGTGTGTGTGTGCATGTGAATCTGTGTGTGTTTGAGTAAGAGAGAGAGAGAGACAGAGAGAGAGAGAGAGAGAGAGAGAGAGGGTCTGTGGTGGAGTAGTAAGTAGACCAGGGCTTTCTTTCGTAAATGAAATTGTAATTGGAAGCATATGGTGCATGGTGGTGGTGGGGGTGGGGGGGTCCCTCTATGGAGCCTGTTGCCGAGGGAAAACTGAAAGGAAAGGGGTGTTTCGTGGGGGCAGGGTGGGTGCAGGGGCATGAGAATGAAGACCCTTAAGTAAGACCTCTGATTTGAAATGCCCTGGGAACTTGCCGGGAGGGGAGAGATTGGTGAGGGTGTTGAGAACAGGGCAGAGGGTCTCCTGCAATCAAAACCATATTGACCAACAACTAGAACACTACCAGGGGTACAATAAAGACAGTGTACCTCATTATATTTCTACAGTGTACTAAATCATACAGAGACCTGTATCACACTGCCATGGCTACAATGTACTACATCAGGAGTAGGCCTGTTTCACAGGGACATGGCTTTGATTTAGTACGTCAGGCCTGTATCACAGGGGCATGGCTGTGATTTAGTACATCATCCAGAAGCCTGAATCATGTTTCCATGACTACCTGTACTAAATAACAGGCCTCCATCTTTCACAGAGATTTTCACAGGCAGTGATAACAGCACGTCTGATCCTGTTTGAATGAATCTACCTCTCAGGTCTCAAACGTTCATAATCGTTGAGCAGCATGAAGCAGCTCTACCCTCTAAAATGGATACGCCTCACTAAAGTGTGCTCTGGCTATTGTGGACACTAGCTTTAGAGAAAAATAGGACTTGGGACTACTTGACAGACAATATTGGGCCCATCGACTGCATATTTAATCATTTTGTTCTGGTCTCTCCTTGACAGAGCCATGACGTGATAAGAAAAAGCAAGGCCTTGGTTTCGCCTACTCTGTTCCGTCAGGGTCCTATTATACACAGTTTCATAAAGATCTGGCCCCGAGACTGGCGGGTGTGTGTTGGATTTCTGTTTTCTGCGCTGGAAGGAAGCCAGGAAAAGTAACAGTTGCAGCTTGGCTGAAATCTTCCCTCTTTCATCTATTATAATAAATTAAAGGGCTGAGAGCGAGTGAATGAGGGAAAAAAAGGAGGAGGACAAAAGCTATAAAAGAATGAATGATATAAATAGCGAGGGAGAGAGAGAGAGAGAGAGAGAGAGAGAGAGAGGGCCCAGCAGCACTGGATCCGACACTAGGTCCGGAAGTACTCCCGCCCCCCCCCCTCCCCTCCTCACCCCCCCCCACAGCCAGCTGAACTCTGCTTCCCATCAGAGCTACCTGCGGGGGGATTAGCCTGGGCCTGCACTGTCTCTGCCAGGAATGACAGAGCTGTAATGGAGGCCAGCTGGACTGGCACAGGCGTAGGAGCACGCTCAGGCCCATTCATAACAACGGTCGGCGCAGTTTTAATGAAACCCCGCGTTACACGGGTTACAGGGCGAGAGCCGGACTCGCGGTCCAGACGCTGTCTTCCCGGAGACTTTAGGGGGCACCGCCCCTCTCCTCCCGTGCCCGGCCCTTTTGACTCCTCTTCCGAGACGCTGGAGGACATTGGAGTGATTCATGCGCTCAGACCAGCAAGAGGTGTGACGCGTCTGCCAGACTGAAGATGCCCTGGAAAAACCAGGCCTTGAAAACGCAAGTGCAACTTACAAACCCCCCCACCCCCACACACACACACACACACATGCGGGCACACAGTATATACTAGGTCAACTGTGTGGCTTTGCCCCACACACACTGACACATGGACACACAGTATATACAGTGTTTACTGCTGTTTGGCTCTGACCCGCACGCGACACAGTGTGTCTGCAACAAGTGGTTCACACCACAGTTGAAACTTATTCATACCACAGTTGAAACTTGCCGGCCTAACTGAAGATTGAAATATATATCTGGTAAAATCCAACAAGGACAGTCTTCCAGTTTAACTCTTAAATCTCTGAGTGGCTGTTGAAGATTTTATTTGTGTCATTTTGAGATGTAGTTTTGCCCATCCTTACATTTTTCCCATCCTGGTATGTCAGCCTGTGTCAAAAAGCGCCAGTCACACACTTTAAACTTCAGCAGGCAGCCTGGCCTCATCTACCCCTAGTTTGACTTGAGAAACGGCGAGCATTGCATTCTTGGCTCTTGCAAGTTGTGAAAAGTTCGAGTTGTGTGCAGAATGCCAAAATGCAACTTGCCTCAAGTCGCTCATCCAATCACCTCTTAATAATAAATTAATTACAGTCTAATTTGTTCTCTTCACACGGAGTTAGCCAAGCATTTATCCGGTCTACATCATTCTGGCACATATTGTATATTGTGGTAGTGGGTGCAGGTGGAATAAAATAAATATCCAAAATGATTGTTTTCTGATTCATTCAGAGCATTGGGAGAGAGAGATAATGAGCAGTTCAGCATTGCGGCACGATGTCTACAGCACAGCGTTCAGACTGTGGTTGATATATTCCAGACTCCGCTCCCAATCGAGTTACTGTCTGTGTGTCCTTTATAATACGCTGCGGTGTACTTGTATTTATTTCACTGCCTGTTTCTGAAGTTTTGCCAACTCATATTCAGTTTTCCAGCTGTCTTGACTGTGGGTTTTGGGCAACACATTCTACACACTACATAACACTTGTGATTCTCACTTCAATAAATGCATGTGGGTACCGTACATACGTTGGCCCAAAAGTTTGAGATCACATTGACAATCTGGGTAATATAATCATGAAAATAAACCGATTTCTTTTGGGATTTTAAAATTTTATATACAAACTGAAGTTATTTAAAAGCTTTGAAGACCATGAAGAGCAAGGAGTGTTGGACAATCCACAACCACCTGTCAATCACTGACAACCACCTGTCAATCACCGACAACCACCTGTCAATCACTGTCAATCACTGACAACCACCTGTCAATCACTGACAATCACCTGATCTCAACCCCACTGACAACCACCTGACCTCAACCCCACTGGCAACCACCTGACCTCAACCCCGCTGAACATTTATGGGGACACTTGAAGACTGATAAAAAAAGTAAAGTAGCCTATTCAGTAACTTCACAAAGTGCTTTTTGGAACCTCGTCAAATTATGCTGGTACCTCATGGATACCTCATGGATTGCACAGACCATGCCAGCTTCAGTGTGCACTGCCATTAAACCAAAAGGGGGACATCCCAAGTACTCAGAAATTCTGAAAATCATGTACAATTTTTCTAAAAATTAAACTTTTCACTCAAATTGTTGTGCTAATAATATAACTTGTAATGGAAAAAGTTTGTATTAAATTGGAAAAGAATGCAAAATAGATGCATGCTCACTGGTGGTCTCAGACTATTAGACCCCATGTCACAAACCATGCAAAAAGTGACAGGACTACGGCATACCAAACAACAGCACGTGCCTATCTGTTGTTATTGGCATAACCATGAATGTCACTGTCGTGCTTATGAAGGAATTACCTGGCGTTTCATCAACCATATACGAAGTGCTACTTTTTTGTTATGACTAGGCATACATGGGCGGCGACATGGCAGTAAGAGCAGTCGTCTGGCAGTTGGAGGGTTGCCGGTTTGATCCCCCGCCCGGGCTGTGTCGAAGTGTCCCTGAGCAAGACACCTAACCCCCGAATGCTCCTGACGAGCTGCTCGGGGCCTTGCATGGCAGCCAATCGCCGTCGGTGTGTGAGTGCGTGTATGAATGGGTGAATGGAGAAGCATCAATTGTACAGCGCGTTGGATAAAGGCGCTATATAAATGCCTGCCATTTACCATTTACGTGTTGCACAGTGTGTCATTATCAGCGATGCTAATAAAGTTAATATGGCTACAACTTCTGCGTGAGTGCACCATCTTTCATTCGCCTCCCATTCATATGCGGCCTACTTACAGAGTGGAATGTTTGCTTGGACCCGTACCCTGCCAGAGTTATAATTCCACAGTCTGTCTGATTCAAACACTGTTTGATATGGTTCAGGCCCACGGTATCAGCCAAGCGTTTCAGAGAACAATTTCCTCTTCTTCTTCATCTCTTTGTGTCTCTCGCTGCTTTTCTCTCGAGATTAAAATCGGCAACAGTCATATTTCACAAATTTGACATGGGTATATGTTATATGACATCAAAACACTACAGAAATGTCATCCTGCTAAGCAGAGCTGATAGGATTTTTTACCATACAATCTGTATCTAACAGTGCTTGAAATTAATTTTAAGTTTTCTGGAGAAGAAAATGAACACGAAAATGAGCCCCAGGGAGTTTTGTGCTCCAACCATACTGAGCATTCCTATGGTAAATGACTGATGTATACAGAAATGTTTGGATCACCAAACACTTTCCCTGTATTTAAACTTCCCTCAGTAACACAATCGCAGCGGTACCTAATGCTGGGACAGAAGGGTCTACTGGTTTGAGTAGTTACTCAGAGTTTAACTGCTGAATTAAAACAGTTGCTTACATAGTTAACTCTCAGCTGGATTCTTGGGTTTAAACTGGTTGTGGATTTTAAGGTCAAAACAAAAAGCAGAAGAGCCTGTGGCTTTCCCAGGGTAGAGTTTCATATGCCCCTAAAGTGGGGTCTTGGGAGAGGATGACCTAGCGATGCACTCTGATTAAAGGGGAAGTTTTTCAGGTGAGCGAAAGGTTCTTGGTGTCCCGCTGGGCGTTGCGGAGTCTAAACGGCCTGGCTTGAAGTGGTATCACAACCCCATCTCCAAAAATACACCCACCCCTACGAGGTCTCCCGGGAAGCCAGCGGGGAACCGATGGCACAGGGAGCCTTCCGGAACGGACACGTGCCGTTACCTGGCTCAAGCACCTGACCGCTCGTCAGCTCGATGGCCAGTCCGGACCTGATGCTCACGGACGTTCGGCTTCCCATTCAGAGCTTAATTACAGATCGATGGACGATCAGACAAAATGTTTGCCTGCACCTCAGCCCAGCTCGCAAAAACAGGATGAAAACAAGTTCTCGCTCACTTGATATGCACGCGTAATGAAAAATGTACCTTACCGGGGAAACTTCGAGAAGACTATCCCTTATCAAAACTCAGGGCGACACTGGATATAACGGAAAGTATTTCTGCAAAATAAATAATACCTTGAGTATCACATCCCAAGGAGGCTTACTGCCACTGCACTGGAGAAAATGTGAAAAATCTATATTTAAAAAAACAGAGTATTTTCATCTCTCCGTTTGGAACCCATACACTCCTGTTGTCACAGAAATGGATGATTGACATGTCTATCCATCCATCCATCCATTATCTGAACCCGCTTATCCTGATCAGGGTCGCAGGGGGGCTGGAGCCTATCCCAGCATACATTGGGCGAAAGGCAGGAATACACCCTGGACAGGTCGCCAGTCCATCGCAGGGCACACACACCATTCACTCACACACTCATACCTACGGGCAATTTAGACTCTCCAATCAGCCTAACGTGCATGTCTTTGGACTGTGGGAGGAAACCGGAGTACCCGGAGGAAACCCACGCAGACACGGGGAGAACATGCAAACTCCGCACAGAGAGGCCCCGGCCGACGGGGATTCGAACCCAGGACCTCCTTGCTGTGAGGCGGCAGTGCTACCCACTGCACCATCCGTGCCGCCCTTGACATGTCTAGTGACAGCCATATTTCTTTGCCTCAACTCTTGTGGAGATGTTTTTGAAAACGTGTTACTGTGGAGGAAGTGTCTGGAGGGGATGAAGGGACTGGAGGAGAGGAACATTACATTACACTACATTACATTACATTACATTACATTACACAACATTACACTACATTACATTACATTAACAGCATTTAGCAGACACTCTTATCCAGAGCGACGTACAGTTGATTAGACTGAGCAGGAGACAATCCTCCCCTGGAGCAATGCAGGGTTAAGGGCCTTGCTCAATGTGCTATGTGCGGATCTTATTGTGGCTACACTGGGATTCGAACCACCGACCTTGCGTGTCCCAGTCATGTACCTTAACCACTACGCTAGAGTAGAGTATGTGGAGAGGGACAGGTAGAGTGTGTGGAGAGGCACACAGACAGGTTGGGAGGGACAGGTGCGGAGGGTAAAGACTAATAAGTGGCCACACGATCAGGACCGCATCACAAAGACAGCAGCAGGGACAGAGAAAGTAAAAGCCAAGGTCACACTGATAGCCCATTTACATTTACAGTCAGCAGATGGTGTTTTCCAAAGATTGCTTTTCTTTCCATACAGTCCATTCATACTGCTGGATAGTTGCTGGGGCATTTCAATTTAAGCACCTCGCTCAAGAGTGCGACAGCAGTGCTCCAGCGGGGAATAAAACCTGCAACCTCTGATTTACAAGCCGATTCACTAACCGTTTTACTGCACTCCTCCTGAAGCCACCGTCCCACGCCCACGGCCTCCCCTGCGCTTTATGAAGACGTTTATACTCTGAATAACACAGCCGGAGTTCAGGGCCAGCCCAGGGTTTAACACCGACACGTCCCAGCGCCAGGTGCGCCCCAGCCAAGCCCAAACTTTTAAGCAGCAGCAGCAGAAAAGGGCCACTGATGTCACCCTGGTTTTTTTCGAGAAGCTTTTTACTGCGCAAGGAGAGTCGGGCCAGACCAGTAAAAGCCCCGGAGCTTCAGACATCTGGCTTCAGCCCGCGTTTCTGAAGGAGAGGCAGTGAAAGGTTCTGTCTGACAAGGGGTCCCAAGCTTCTCCCCTCAACATTAAGATGCCTTTCAGTATCCTTGGATACGGTCACGATATCGCGGTTTTGATGTATTTTTAGCTTTCCAAAAAAAATGTGTGTCTGCACAATGAGGCGCCTGTCCCTGCACATTGTCTGATTTCCACGCTGACACACACACACACACACACACACACACAGAGGCCCGGCCGCTGCAACAGACCGTCTCACAACCAGAGGAAGCACCAGCAACGCACGATACAATGCACCACACACAAAGTGTGGAAACGGCACACGGACGCCATTCAATTTCATTCACAATTAACAAACCACTCCACAGGCAGCTTTGATCATTGTAAATTGTAGGGGCTTTTTTAAAAAAAATTTTAAGAATTAAAGAATCCAAGATTTATTTAGTACATTCCTGTAAATTTTACTCCGAGAATACAGAGTAGAGGTGAATGGCAACATAAAATGGCTCCATGTCAACATAAACATCAATTCAAAAATAGGGCTGTAACAGGGGCACTGAGGATGCAGGGTTACTGATATGAAATGACAAAAATAAACAGACGAGGTACGATGTCGTAAACGGCGGTCCAGGAATGTAAATATGGAATGCTCCCAATCTAAATTTTGTGTACTCCTGACCGGGCCGCTTGGATCGAGTTAACCTTGGTTCTCAGAGCCGAACGGGAATGTTTCCTCCTGGGGGGGAGGAATGCCGGAACGCCGTGTTTCCCGAACCCTCAGTGAGCTACCTCTCACCACAGCCCACGACGTCAGTCTCCATCCTGGGTCACCTGCCGGAGCACGGAGGGGTCAGAGACAAGAAGGCTAACCATGCACTGGATAAGATAATTCTACATTTGTCAGGTTCTCTGTTTTCTGTTTCCTAATTTTCTGTCTTCCCCTGTGTTTTTCGCCTTTTGTTACCCTCCGTGCTTCCCGTAGTCTGTTTCCTGCCCCATTCCCTCATTCATTGGGTTCCACCTGTGTTTCATTTCATGTCTCCGCCTCCCCACTCCTTATATGTACTTCCTTCCTGTCTCTTGTCATTCCGCTCACCTGTGTCTCATTGACTGTCAATCCCCTGTGTATTTAAGCCTGTCGTTTTCCAGTTCAGTGTTGCTAGTTTGTTAAGCCTGTTCCCCCCCGTTTATGGTTCTGTTCTGTTCTGTTCTGTTCTGTTCTGTTCTGTTCTGTTCTGTTCTGTTCTGTTCCTTGGACTTTCTCTTAATGAACTCCGCCTGACTCTGTGGGCTCCCCTTTTGGATGACGATTTTTGCACTTCTAACCTGTTTTTGACTGACCGCCTGGTGTTTTGAACCCTGCCTGTTATTTGGATTGCGCTCTGTCTGCCCCTTTATCTACCGTCCCTACTAAACCTTCTTGTTATCCCTGCGTCTGCACACGGTTCCTCCAGCCCTTATTTCTGACAACAACTACGGTGGAGATAGACTGGCCAAATACAATGGCACAAATGGTGAAAGTTAATGCTACATGTATAGCTTTGATTGAATTTTGAAAATAACATTATTAACCTTCTTGTACTGTATATTTTTATCTTGTAGCCGTGCGTAACGGGATCTTTGATATCGAGGGGAAGAGAACCTTCGAATGCATACATAGAATACTTTAGTAAAAATTCTGCAAGAAATATACATTTTAAAAATGACCAGTCAATGCAAGAAACACCAATTAATTGAATCATGACTTTGAGCCTCCAAAAATGGCCGCCATTGGCTTCGATGTGATATGTCGACACTTGATCTTGTGAAGAAGCTGGGACAATATGTCCCATATCTGGCTAGAGCCAGAGCCAGAGCGCAGAGCGGCTTATCTCTGAACTATAAAACATCACCGCGGTTTGCAGTCACACTTCACCACTTTTCGTTCTCAGTGAAATCCCTGAAATCTGCTTCCCGAGAGTGGCACCTCCTGACCTGGAAGACAACAGAAGAGAAGGAGAGCAATGAGGGTAACCCTAGCTTTACGGCTTGTCACAGGGGGATCACCTTTCAATGCCTGTCTGTTTGTGGGGGTGTAACTTAACGGGGGGCTTGACGCAAGACTCCCGTGAACTTGTCACCTTCAGATGCGAAGAGCTAGCTGTAAACCTGCGAATGGAAAAAAAAAAAAGGGCATATTAATGCATGCATATTTTAACACTGTTAAATAGAGAGAAATGTCTTACTGGAAACATCTTGTTACCAAGATTTTATCCCTCCGAATTCCTTTGCGAGAAAGAAAATGCCCTTCCAACTCCAGTCAGTATGGAACAAAAATGTAAAAATGCCAAGAAAAGGTGTTCCCTTGAAGAGCACTATACATTTATTCGGTTGATATAACACGGGTCCTTAAAAGCATTTTGATTGGCCCCAATTCCTTTGCCAGGCGAGAGGAAAGATTGCGCAAGGTGGACCAGGCCGAAGGGCTTGTTTTATGGCCTGATTTTTAAGCCTCGTTTTTTTAAGTGACAAACGGCCTGTCCCGGGAGAGGCGGACAGTCTGGAGTGCGATTCCTCCGAGCGAGCTGATGTTCCTGGCCGGCGCTCAAATATGCGTCAGGACTCAAACAAACGAGCGTCAGCGCTTGCTGGGGAGACGGGAGGAACACGGCGGCCCGAGGAGCGCAACCCCGTCTCAGCGGTGCGGGTTCGTGACTCCTCTCCACGGCGACGCCAGCCGGCAGGCCCGTCCGCCTGCCCATCGCCGCTCCTGCAGCCCTCTGTCGCCCTCTGTCCAGCGTTACGCGGAACTGCAGGGGGGGCGTTCGGCAGCAGCGCGGTGATATCCCGCTTTTTATATTTCTCAAGTACCAATATTAGTCATAAGGTGTAGCATTTCGTAACCATTTCTTTTTAAATTAAGAGCATAAAACAAATCATCTGGCAGTCTCTCATGGGGAACTAAGCCTGCCAATGCAAGATGTTTGGAAATGTGGAAATATGGACTCTTGATAATCTTGATAATCATTTTTTTTTGGTGAATAACAGAACATTCTTAGGGTATCTCAAACTGACATTTAAAATGTTAAATGTAAATGATAATGTTCAACAGTTGCTTCACTGACAGATCCTACCAGGGCCCAGACAGACCACAGAAACCATGGTATAAATGATAGGAAGTATCAAGGCAGCAAGTTCTAGTAGAGATTGTTTTCACATACATAATACTGCAAGTGCTGATCTTCGGTGTCACAATGTGCATTTAATTTAGACCTGTTCCTCTTATACTGTACCTGTCCCATTAGCAAACCTCCCACCCCTCACAACACGGACAAATGCCTAGGGAGAGAGGCCAGTCCACTCACACTCATCCAGTCCACTCACACTCATCCAGTCCACTCACACTCATCCAGTCCACTCACACTCATCCAGTCCACTCACACACATGTAGACATCTGAAACACACGCAATCAACTCAAGCACTCATGCAGTCAGCCAAGGAACCACCACCAAATTAAAAAGGAAAATACATCTTCTAACACACAAACTTGTTCCCGCTTAGCTCAAAAAAAAAAACAAACAAAAAAAAAAACTTTTCTTTCTGCTTCCAACAAGAGAGGTCCTATTTGTAGACAGAAGATGGTTAAATCTGGGCAGTCATAATCTCCATCTACATATTCCATACAATAAAACCCAATCACACCGTGTTGGTTTCCACTTGAATCTGGAACATTTGTGCAGATTTCAACTGTCCAATTCCAACAATTATCATCTACTATACAGACACTCAATGAATGATTTCAATTGCATGTTACAGATTGCATTCAAATTTGAAAGTTGGGGGGAAAAGAACATTCTGGCAAGGCCTGCCCGGATTCAGCTGTCTCTTCAGTGACACATTCTGCAGGAAGTCAGGCCCAAAGATTGCAGACCTAGATTAGGGTATCTGTGTGACTTATATAATATTACCCCATCCAGTTACCATGTTCCTCTCTTTAAGGCCACAATCTTAACACAACATTACATTGCATTACATTACATTATTGGCATTTGGCAGATGCTCTTATCCAGAGCGACATACAGTTGATTA
>NC_083772.1:4308508-4353508 GCF_963514075.1 Conger conger
AGCTGGTTTACTCTCCCCTCTCTCTCTCCCTGGGCGCGTTGGCGCGTTGGCAAGCTGGTTTACTCTCCCCTCTCTCTCTCCCTGGGCGCGTTGGCGCGTTGGCAAGCTGGTTTACTCTCCCCTCTCTCTCTCCCTGGGCGCGTTGGCGCGTTGGCGAGCTGGTTTACTCTCCCCTCTCTCTCTCCCTGGGCACGTTGGCGCGCTGGTTTACTCTCCCCTCTCTCTCTCCCTGGGCGCGTTGGCGCATTGGCGCGCTGGTTTACTCTCGCCCCCGGCTCTCTCCCCGGGGGCGGTGGAGACACAAGGCACACGCGTCGCACACGGCTCTCTGATCTGAGACCCGGCAGGGGGGCGGCCCAGGGGGGCCACAGGTTCCATTTCACGCGTTCTTACGCTTTTATGAGCGCGATTTCACATTCGATCCGCACATGAGAGCTCTGTGTCTGCAGCGGAGGGGGGCGCGTGACGCCCCGCGATGATGACAGGTCCTTTTTCATCCCCGTCTGCCGGGGAGCGGAGCCTTGATCAAACTCACTCAGGCCGTGCCCCAAACCGGGGAGAAAGGTAACAGAAAAAACGTGTGAATTCCATTCTCCCAGATGAGAAATCCATACAATAAAAGGCTAAAGAAACAGAACAAAAAAACATGCATTTGACATCGAATCATCGAATTTGACACCTTGCCTTTATGGTAAAAAAAAAAGTTTGCATGTCCAAGATGCAATGTTTTGGGTGGCACTCCTAATGGTCTTGACCTCTGAGCAAAATGTGACGAGATTTACTGCCATCTATTGGCAGAGAAGTGTAACTGCGGCCTTTTGTCTGGGCTCCCTGGAGTTTACTGTGCAAGCTGGAGGAAGGGGGGGGTGTGTGTGTGTGTGTGCTGTGATGCATTAGCTGGCAAGATAGCGTGAAATTCTGGAGATTTTGGGCTCTTAGCGCTCAGCCTGTTAGCCTGATGGTGTTTAAGACACCAGAAAATCCCTGTTCTCTCCCCTGTTACACCATTACACCATCACAGCTTCATCTGTGCCTTCCCCCAGGGCTCCTCTAATAGCCCAAACAGTTCCCTCTGAACGTATCACGCACACGGATTTGCCGTAATTGAGTCCGTCACAATGTCGGGGTAAAATGTCACTTGTTTCAATGCATTATGGGAAAAGTCAGCAATTATTATGGAGCCCTCCTGACATTTGGCTCCACACTGTGCTTCCATTTCAGTGGATGCACAGTGCAGGTGTTCTGCAGAGCAACAGGGCCTTCATGATGTCCACGTGGAGGGCGAAGGTACACTTTGTGGGCTCCAACGTTGGCTGAGCTTTCCGTGTAATAAGGTAGCTTAACTCACTGATCATAGCTTTTCTTTTCTGTTTTTACCGTGGATAGATTCTTCTGACGTCTTGAGACGAGTTCGTGGCTGACACAGAGGGCAGCTTTCACATCTCTCCTAACCCGTAGTTCCAGAGCTGGTTCTGTTCCAGAGCGTAACTCAGGGAATGTGTTTCATGCCAAGCAATTACAGGTAGGAATCAATATTTTAAGGGCCTCTGTCTGGTTCCCATCTTGGCGCATCCAATGAGATATTGTTCCCACGGCAGGATTAATTATACTTCCTGACCCTTTTTATAGGCCTCTTCAAATTAAATGTAAGTGCTAATTAAATGTATGTATGTAAGATTAATTTCTCATCGAACGGCTCTTGGCACTCCGTGACATTATCTATAACAGTGGTGCTAAAATCCAGTCCTAGAGGGCTGCAATGGCTGCACGATTTACATTACTGAAAATCAGCCAACAGTTTAGATCCAGGGAAACAAGGTGTCTGGACCCTTTTTCGCCAATCAGAGACTTAGGCTAAGCGATTAAGTGCTGAAAAGCATCAGAAGCTAGCAGGCAGTGGGCCCTTCCAGGCCTGGAGTCCGAGACCCCAGGTCCAGGAAGCTGCGCCCCTGGGCAAGCTGAGAGTGAGACTCAAGCTCATTACATTGCAATGCATGGCATTTGGCTGACGCTTTTATCCTAAGCGACTCACAGTTGATTAGACCAAGCAGGAGACAATCCCTCCCCTGGAGCAACGCAGGGTTAAGGGCCTTGCTCAAGGGCCCAACGGCTGTGTGGATCTTATTGTGGCTATACTGGGGATCGAACCACCGACCTTGCGGGTCCCAGTCATTTACCTTCACCACTACACTACAGCTCCGAGGCTGGAAGACTTCTTTCACCCTTGACCTCCTCCTCAGGCCTTCCTTTGGCAGACTGTGTTTGGGTGAGGAAGAGGTGTCTGATTGTGGCGTGCGCTTGGATGACGCCCCCTGGTGGAGCGGTGGAGCGGTGTGGAAACGTGGAAGCCGGGAGGCTGCCTGGAGGTGTGGCTCGGCGAAAGGCCCCCTCTCTCTCTCTCTCTCTCTCTCCATCGACCCCCGCCTTCAGCCAGAAATAGAAACGGGAAGGAAACGACCCCCTGCACACAGCCAAGAAGGAGAGGGGGGGAAGGAGAAAAAGAGAAAATGGGAGAAAAGGAAATGCTGGCAGCCCTCTCCGTGACTTTAATTGGTTCCAAGTGTCCCAGATTCACTCGCATCCTAGCTCTCCTTTACACCGAGAAACTCCTGCCCGCTGAAAATGGGCACTTCATTTTCCTCCATTTTTATAGTTACGAGTCAATTTCCTGGGGCATTGCTTGGCATTGCTGGGATGGCAGGTGATGTATCGAGCTTTGGACCTGAACCCTGGCTCCCGGCTCCTCTGTAGTCTGTGCTCCAACCTGCCCCGCTGAGCTCCAGGCTAGGCCAGAGAAGCCTCAGGCTTGAGTCCAGACCTGCCTGGGCCTAGGGTGCATGGCGTGGAGGCCTCCTGGGTGATGGTGTTAGCATCCCACTCTTACCTCCAAGCTCTCCCAGTCCACTGCAACTCAGCGCGGAATTTCTCAAATTGTGCCAATACAGAGCTTCAGCATAAAGTCCAAGTATACGCTTGACCTCCTGAATAAAGGTTACGAGGCAATTGCTGTACACAGGTGGCAGTCTGAATGGAGCCTGGTCTCACGTCAACAACTGCTTTTGGAAAAAATAATTTCAAATGCTAATGCTAAGTAAAAAAAAAACTAGATGTTAGGTAACATGCTAAAAAAGCTAAGAATTAGATTGATTGAGTCAGGCTGGATGCCATGCAAAGGAATAACACAATATGATTGAATATGAATGCAAATGTTCTGCTGTCTGGCTGTTCCATAAACAATGTGACTGTGAAGTCTATTGATTCAATCTCCCCTATTGTTCCGGTATTCATGCACACCGCTCATGTTTTGACATAGTATGTTTAGAAAGTGCAGCTGGATTTTAAATGACTAAATGCATATCACCGTCTCCCGTTTGTTTCTTGCCAGCAGTGTTGAACTTTAGTGTCATTTCAGGAAAATACTTTCTCAGTTCCATTTGCATTTCAAAGGCCTATTTTCTCTCTGTAATGATAGGGTGCCCCTGTGTTTTTTGAATAGCAGGGAAATGTACTGGCTACTGTTTTTGATTACTGAGAAACTACCTGAATCTACATGGGAGAACAACATACCGAATGAGACATGTAAGGAATGTGCTCTCATTAGCCTTCAAATATATTGTGTGTATAACACTGATGTTCTCTACTATTGCTCTTCTCCACTATTCTGGATAAGAGCGTCGACCAAATTATTGCAATGTGATACAACATAATACTGTATTCAAACCTCTATATAGAATGTAAAATCAAATGATTTAGAACACTATTCTAAAATTTATGCATCAAATTTTGGAAATACGATTTGCAATGATGTACTTCGGAATTTAAGCAATGTTCTGTTTGTATCCTTCATAATAACGTTATGTTTGGGATGGCGTATTTCCCCAGAAATTGATGTAGATAAAATTTGAATGATGGGGAACAGAAATGAAACTTTGAGTTAGGCATCCTTCTTACTCATGATAGGTGCGCACTATGGGACTCTGGGATACGTTTGTCCTTCAGATACGGACAGCACTTACTCTTAATCGTTCTTGGCCACAGAAGACTGAAGCCTCCTCCTGAAGATTCCCCGGACTCCTCCCGACTGAGCCAAGAGCCTGCCGGACAGCGTCTTGGCGAGAGTCTTTCAGCTCGGGCTGCTGCTTGCCAAGTTGCTCGGGTCTGGGGCGTCTGGCTCCGCGTCCAAACCCTTGGAGATGGCTGAGCTCCTCCCAGTGCCCCCCCCCCCCTACCCTGCACAGCCCTGCAGATAACACTGGAGAGAATGCCCAAGCAAAGGTCACTGATTCTCCTTTCCTCTCGGTCTGGGCTGCCGGTTATGAGCCCACAACCAAGCCAATACGTGTGTGCCAGGAGACACAGTGAGTGTGTGTGTGTGTGTGTGTGTGCCTGGAGACAGAGACACAGTGAGTGTGTGTGTGTGTGTGTGTGTGTGTGTGCCTGGAGACAGAGACACAGTGAGTGTGTGTATGTGTGTGTGTGTGTGTGTGTGTGTGCCTGGAGACAGAGACACAGTGAGTGTGTGTGTGTGTGTGTGTGTGTGTGTGTGCACTAGGAGATGGAGACCAGTGTGTGTACGTGTGTGCTTTGGCAGTAAAGATGCCACAGTATGAACTACAGACAAGAAAACAGCCACATTTCCAATAAAAAATGTGTAAAGCCATATTCTCCCTTCGTATCTTTGTTTTCAATCAATATGTCTGCAATTAAATGCAAAAAAAATAGCATTAAAAAAAAATAAAATAAAAATAATGATAATAAGCATAATTTATAAAACTGCAGAATGCATCGGTATTGGCAGAGCTTTCCAAGGACGAGACGTTCGTTCACAAACAGTCACGGTGGTCTGTTTCTCAGGAGACAAGTGCATTTTTTGCAGAAATAAAAAGCGTCCTGGGTTGAGCGCCTGAGAGGCCTGAGAGGCTGGGGGGGGGGGGGGTGGGTGCTGAAATCTCGCACGTTGGTCCGGGCGGTCTCACACCGAGCCCCCCATCTGAGCCACGGGTCTGTGGCCCCGTGACCGCCCCGTCGCCCACCTCCTTTCCTGTTGTGCAGCTGGAGGGCCCAGATAAGGGCCCCTGGCAGCCGGTCTTAGTGTCGGCCCTTGGGACAGGAAGTGGACGTGAACAATGAGCTGAAAGGACGCAATCAGGAGGCCGAAGAAACGCACTCCCGTGCTCCCCCGATCCCCCCCGCACCCCCCCCCCCTCCCGCACTCCCCCTCCCCCTCCCACGCCCCCCCGCCCCCCTCCCGCCCGCAACCCGCCAGACGATCCTGCAGCAGAGGGCCCCGCTCCAGCGCCGCGTAGGCCGCGCAAGCGTCCATCACACCTGCCACAACGCCGTCCAGAGAGGGAGACTCACGTACATCACGACGCCCCAGCGATTTCCCTGTTGTCATCTCGCACACTGCGTCATGTAGAACTAGCGCTCGTTTCTTTCCCCACAGGTACGAGACGTGCTGCGGTCGACGTGGCGCTGAACGAAAACGTGCGCCGCGTTTGGGTACGAGGCCCAACGAGACGGTAAACGAGGGTGTGATTAAGCAGTAAGGCACGAGAGGCAGGTCTGTATCGCGAGTGCAGCCGCGGCCGCCGGGGTGTTGTTCGGCGCGGTGCGGAGTGAAGACTCGACGCGGCCCAGAGTGTGGCATTGCTTTCACAAAATGGTGACAGCACAGTGAGACAGTTCATTGATGACACAATATTATTTCTTTTGGAACGTTATTTGTAAGTACGGGGTTTTGCGCACAGAGTAATACTTTTTTTTGCAAAACAGGCCGTTTGCATAACTGCTACTGTAGAATGCGATCCCGGCCAATCAGCTTCTTGGATCGAAGCAACCAATTTTAATAAAGGTTCATTCATGTTCATGCGCAGTACCAAGCTGCAGCTGCCAGTGTGTGGCTGGGCTAAAGAACACACGCCCGTGTATGCACTGTTGCAGCCAGTATGCAGCTGGGATATTTGTACAGCACAGTTAGGGTCCAATAGTCTGTATGTAGCTGGGATATTTGTACAGCACTGTTAGGGTCCAATAGTCTGTATGTAGCTGGGATATTTGCACAGCAGTGTTGGGGTCCAATAGCCAATATGTAGCTGGGATATTTGTACATTACATTACAAGGCATTTAGCAGACGCTCTTATCCAGAGCCAGATCAAACACAAGTACAAGTGCGAAGAGGACCTGAGAGGACAATATCGTTCCGAGTCCTAGTGTGACCATACAGATACAATCGGAACCCTTGAAGAATACATCAACTTCCAAACTAGCATACCACAGTTGGCAGCTAGAATACCCTGAGTACAACAATACAACAGCTAATTGCTATTGCAAAAAAAAGTCACGTACAGCAGTGTTGGGGTCCAATAGCCAGTATGTAGCTGGGATATTTGTACAGCACTGTTAGGGTCCGATAGCCAGTATGTAGCTGGGATATTTGTGGTCCGATAGCCAGTATGTAGCGGGGATATTTGTACAGCACTGTTTGGGTCCGATAGCCAGTATGTAGCTGGGATATTTGTACAGCCTGTTAGGGTCCGATAGCCAGTATGTAGCTGGGATATTTGTGGTCCAATAGCCAGTATGTAGCTGGGATATTTGTACAGCACTGTTAGGGTCCGATAGCCAGTATGTAGCTGGGATATTTGTACAGCACTGTTAGGGTCCGATAGCCAGTATGTAGCTGGGATATTTGTGGTCCAATAGCCAGTATGTAGCTGGGACATTTGTACAGCCCTGTTGGGGTCTGGTGGCAGTATGTAGCGGGGATATTTGCACAGCCCTGTTGGGGTCTGGTGGCAATATGTAGCGGGGATATTTGCACAGCGCTGTTGGGGTCTGGTGGCAGTTACCCCAGGCCTGACAGACGGCCTGAGGTCTGCGGCCACGGTGACAGGCGTGCGGCCGACACGCTGCTGATTTACTGCCTGACTTTTATCAGGGTGGCGCACGCAGGGGGGCCCGTGGGGGGGGCCATGGGGGGGCCCGGGGGGGGGGGGGGGCCGTGGCGGGGCCCCCTGCGGGCTGGCTGCCTCTGGCAGTTGAGGCTCTCGGGCGACTCATTCACGCTCCTGCCTGTCAACTGCTAAGCCCACAGATGTCCTGCAACCCCCGCCATAAATCAGCATCTCCCAGCCCGTCAGTCTGGCACATCTGCACCCTGCAGTCCGCGTGCGCTGTCTCACCGTCCCTGGAGTTCCCCGTTTACCATCCAGTGGTTTGTGTCTTGCCCCTCTGCCCTAATCTCCCAGCCCCTGTTCTTTTTTTCCCCCCCTTTTGTTTGTACCCTGACTGCACATAAATAATGTCAGAATGAAGCTGTTATTGACTTTAAATGTGAATGTTGTATTGGAAACATCTAATGGGTGTTTATCTGCAGCGAGCACAATTCTTCCTGGTGCAGAAACTATGTGTAGATTTGTTACAGCAGCTTCCTTTTATGACTAATTAGCAAAGATTAAGGATAATAGCAGTGTTATTTCAACAATTTATATCATTATGGAACAAAACACAGAACGAGCCTTCAGTTGTCTTCGCCAAACGTAGCCACATCATGAATTTGAGTCTTTAAAAAACAAAATCCCTGGTCTGTAAACAGGCTACTCTCATTCTTACATCCAGTTGTAAGGCTGCATTGGTCTAGACGGCTGGTGCTCATGTTTTCTCTTGCAGGGCTGCAGGGAGAGAGGGTGTTTGTTCTTGCTTTGTACATGATTTATAAATGAAAGCTACTGCTCGCAGTTAAGTCACCTCACCGTTTCTTGGGACTCTTTAGAATTCAAGATTAAAACGAAGTACGTCACCGTGAGCCTCTGATCTTCCAGGGCATGGCACAGCGGCTCCCTTCAGTCCAGTCCGGAGTGGGCCTCTCTGGCCATTTCGCCTCTCCCCAAACCCACGTAATGTCTGAGCCGGTAATCAGTCCTGGAAGGGAGCAGGCCTGTGAACCGCCGTGCGTTTTCTCCTCCAGCGATGGGAACGTGAGAGGGCACTCACTCCCCCTCTCCCCTCTTCGTTTATCCCCCACCCTGGGGAACAGCCATCCGCCCTCTGAAGCAGGAGGACCATGGCGGGTTTGGACTCTGAGTCATTCCTGGACTCAGGTTACAGAACCTCTGGCGGGTCGCAGAGACGGTGGGTGTTCCAGTAGCATTTTGAGCCAAAATGGTCGCCTTTTAATGCACATCCTGGCCTGTTACTCTCGTTAGTCACCTTCCCGTCATCATTTTCATGTGTAATCAAAACTGAATTTGTAATCTAAACTAAAACCGAAATGTAGATTGTGAACTAACAGAAGCATTCTCATCGAAATGTAAGTAAGAACTCGTAAAGTGAATGTCTCATTAGCTTTCTGAAATATAGATCAAACCTGCTCCACACCCACCAGACAAAGCTTGGGGTTTCTAATATAAGATTTCAAATAACCTCATCAGGGTGTGCCTGGGTCCTGGCTTCTGCATCAGCAGTTCACAGTTTTATGGTTAACCTATCTCCACAAGGCAGCTGCATTTGCCTTCATGTGCGCACAGCTGTTTGGCCGTATGATTCCAGATATTATTCGCAGACCGGAGATAAATAAATTAAATATATAGTTCTCCATGGACGCCACATCTGTGCGTATTCACAAAGGTCATTTCTCATGAAAGATTCATTAGGTTTGAATTTCGCTCTCAATGATATTTGATCTCCCCACGTCGTACCCCCATGTTGCCAAAGCAATGCATTGTGCGTGAGTCGCAGGTTCCAAAAGATCAGTCTAAAATGTTTGCATTCTTTGCGAGTCTGAGATGTCAATAACATGGCACTTTATGAAACGAACAAACAAAAAAAATACTCTAAAGCGATTTGCCGAAGTGAAGAGAGGAGTAAGAATGGAGAATGGCGCTCAGCCTAATCTGAGAATGTTCTGGAATTTGCCACACCTGTAAAAACTGTTAGCGATGCCAACTGCTTCTTTTCCCCCCTTTATCTGGAGAAGAATGGAAATGAACGTTGCGTATTCCTAGATAATCCCTTTACTTACAAATAGGAAATTATTATATCTGAAGTTATGGCAGGCCTTCCTCAGGCACTGGAAATTAACCAGATCTTTATTTTGTTTTGTTTTTTCTTTGCTCAAATTCTGAAGTAAGAAAAACACAGTCCTGCCTGGAAGATGTGAATGTTAAGAGGGGGGTGGGGGGGGTGGAGAGAAAGATCTAAATCCCCCTTCATCCACCCCCCTCTTTGCCTTCCCCTCTCAAATCTGGCTACCCTCGCACATTTTGATTTACATTTTTGTCATGCAGCTCGAGAGTCGGTGCTCCAAGGAGCCCCTGGCACCGAAAGCCAGGAGAGGAAATTGCGCTGATTTAAATTGGCTTCCTTGGCCCTCCGCCTCTCCGTTCCAGTGTCTCGGGAGGCGGCGTGGCTGTTTCAAACTGTTTCGGTTTTAGACGGACGGAAGGTGCTTTTGTTCAACCCCGACCCCTGCGTCTGAATGGGGTTGAACCGACGCGGTCAGTGCTCCAGGTGCCAAGCAGGCCCGGGCATCCCCAGTCGCTCACTCTCTGACTGAGCGAGCGTCTCCCCCAGAGTAACGTCAGTAACCGTGTTCACCACTAGATGGTGCAGCAGCAATGAGTTTGACCCTGACAGGCAATGCAAAAGAGATCTAGAACTACTCAGAGAGGGTATTAGCCAGCAGGGTACCCAGCCAGAGGTGGGACTTGGGATTAATTCCATTATGAAAAATTAGAAATATTAAATATTGTGCACGCGCTCATTCATATATGGTGGTTGGTAACTGCAGTTTAGACACGTGCTGATTTTTTCAGCATGTGTTCGTAATGATCGGACAGATGATGGCGACATGGCTCAGGCAGTAAGAGCAGTCGTCTGGCAGTCGGAGGGTTGCCGGTTCGATCCCCCTCCCGGGCTGTGTCGAAGTGTCCCTGAGCAAGACACCTAACCCCCGAATGCTCCTGACGAGCCGCTTGGTGCCTTGCATGGCAGCCAATCGCCATTGGTGTGAGTGTGTGTATGAATGGGTGAACGAGAAGCATCAATTGAACAGCGCTTTGGATAAAGGCGCTATATAAATGCCAACCATTTACCATTTTACCATTTACGATGGTCAGGAGCTGGGCAGATGGGGTGATGTAGATCAGGCAGAACTTGGTCCAGAGTGAGCGGGGTTTGGTACCAGGAAGGCAGTCCAATGGGGCGGGAGCGGGGAAGGAGCTGGGTGGAGGCAAAGAGGTTTGGGGCTGGAAACAGGACAGGATACGAAACGTAGCGGTTAAGGCTCGTGACTGGGATGGTGGTTCTAATCCCCGGTGTAGCCACAGTAAGATCTGCACTGCCTTTGGGCCCTTGAGCAAGGCCCTTAACCCTGCATTGCTCCAGGGGAGGATTGTCTCCTGCTTAGTCTAATAAACTGTACGTCGCTCTGGATAAGAGCGTCTGCCAAATGCCATTAATGTAATGTAATATGTAATGGAACATAGAGACAGATGGACAGGAACAAAGGAAGAGGTTAGCCAGACACAGGAACAGGCAAGCAGGGTGACATGATGGCTGGAAAGCATGGCAAGCATGAAGCAGGGCACATAACAATCTGGCATGGAACAGAAGGAAACAGACTATATACACAGGTAAGGAGACACAATGGCATTCAGGTGAGGGTGATAACACATTAGGAAACACGTAACAGGTGCGGGGGGAGTGACTAGGGAGCAGGTTCAGCACAAACTCCGAAACGCAAAATGGACTCTTTACAAAATACATAGAAACAGAGCAACAGGGAAATAAGCTGAGAAACGTGACAGCTTGACATCATTTACAAAAAAGTATTTTTCCATATCAGAATAATGTACTCAAATCGTGTGCATTTCATGCCCGTCTCTATGAAAACAACTGAAGCTGTGGCGCGCTGATAAGAGAGACGTTAACATATAGGAACAAAGAAAACAAGTCAAAATCAAAAGAGGCGTTATTCATGTGTTCCGTACCAAACCCATTCTTTTAAAATGCCAGGGGATGGATCACCATAACAATAGCCTTCATTCTGTCTCAACCATTGTGTTTAGAGCATCTTAGTGGAGAAAGTCAGTTGATTTAAGGACAATATGGGAAGAAAGAAGTTCTGGCAGGGAGGATTGTGGGAAGGAGGGGTGAGGGACTGCTGTCCTAGGGGCTTGTGGGATAGGGGAGCTTAGCCCCAGGGAGGTCAAGCATGAGGACCGTTGACATTATTATTATTGGCATTTTGGCAGACGCTCTTATCCAGAGCGACGTACAGTTGATTAGACTAAGCAGGAGACAATCCTCCCCTGGAGCAATGCAGGATTAAGGGCCTTGCTCAAGGGCCCAACGGCTGTGCGGATCTTATTGTGGCTACACCGGGATTAGAACCATCGACCTTGCGTGTCCTAGTCATTTACCTTAACCACCACGCTACAGGCCACCGTTGAGACAGAAAGGTCAAACTGGACCAGGCTGCAGCTCATGAATATTTTAACAGGGTTTCCATACCTCGGCCCCAGGTAGCCAAGCAACGCACTGCAGACTCATCACAAACATGAAAAGATCAAGTCTTGCAGCAACAGCGAACCTGCAAAACAGAGAAGCAACCTTGTTTATTTAACAACAATTAATCCATGGAAACAAATAGTAAAATAAGTATTTTATGAGCTGAGAGCAGTTGATTTGCCAGGATAGTGTTCAAGTTGAATATATTTTATTAAGTGCACTTAATCTTAACTTTGCACACCTCACTGTTTGTCGAGGTCATTTTGTCAAGAGCTGTGAAATAAAAACATCTATTTCAAATTCAAGGGCCCATTCTGTTGAAATCCAGGGCTAGCTGTCTATAGTGTCACAAGTTACAAGTGCCAGAGAAGCCTTTCGATTTTCTGCAGGTGGAGGTGAAACTTAATTGCATGCTAACTATTTTTTTAATACACATTATCTCCACAGCTCGTTCTGTAAGAGACTTACAGCCTGGCAAGTGTTCAATGTGGCAGTGCAAGGATCAATACTCAGTCAATACACCTCAGTGAAGTATCTCATCTCTCTATTGTATCCCCAGGGCATGGAGACCAAGGTCACAGAGTATTTAAAATTATTTTTGGTTTTGTTCTGCCTTTGCTGTGGAGTCAAAATCTGTAAGGCTGGTGGTTCGATCCCCGGTGTAGCCGCAATAAGATCCACACAGTCGGGTTGCCACCTCAGTCCTGTAAAGATCCTGTACACATATGAAGCTGGCAAACTGAGTAAGCTGGACTGTCAATCGCTCTCGAGGGTGCGTGAGCCTGAAGGAATGTGGTTGCGCAACTACCTTGTGCTTGGTGCCAATTCCTCTTTCATTACAAAAATAAAGAGTGTAATTTGTGAAGGTTAATAACGTCTCTGCACCATTTGTTACCTTACATTTAGGAATGAACACTGGATACGCTGTCTACCTTTCATTAAGCAATACTAATGTATGCAACACTCGAAAATGCAGATTCCGGGACATTTCGTTTAATAATTTTCTCCAGGACAGACAACAAAAATCCGTGGCCACCCTACCGCACAGCCTTTGGGCCCTTGAGCAAGTCTCTTAACCCTGCATTCCTCCAGAGGAGGATTGTCTCCTGCTCAGTCTAATCAACTGTAATTTGCTTTGGATAAAAGCGTCAGCTAAATGACATGTAATGTAATGCAGGGGAGGGTCTGCGGGCTGGCTGAGGAAGAGGAGGGTGCATAGTGGAGACGACTGTGTCTTGTTCACTATGAAGCCCCTTTATTACCACGGCTGTGCGGATCTTATTGTGGCTACACCGGGGATCGAACCACCGACCTTGCGGGTCCCAGTCAGGCCGTCCCCGCTGCCTGGTCTCATTTCCTCCCAGTTATTATGTTCTCTATAAGGAGATAGTCCAGTCCATTACAGACACTATCTCCTTAAAGAGAAACATATATTACATTGCACTTAAAGGAGTAACATGGTGGTTGAATCCGACACTTGTCGGTTGACTTTCGGCAACAATAAAACATATGTTCATATTTTTAAATTATTCAGTCATTTAAATTCATTTTTTGTAAGTCTAAATTCCCCACTATAAAAGTTCACCCAAACTGTCTGGGCATGGTAATGAGAACTGTCAATTGGCTGTGATTGGCAGGCTGTGAACCCACTTTCCACACATTGTTGTTTGTTACCATAGCTACCTCCATGGTACGCGCACATCCTGGGCGACTGAATTTTCACGAGCTAGCTAACTTAGTATATCAACTATCGATAGCTAAGGATGCTGACTTATCCAATAATATTTTTTGCTAGCTAGCTAGCCAAGTTAAGATAAAAGCTATATCTCATCAACTATAACGTCTTCGTCAGAGCAAACTAGCTAGCTAACGTTATCGATAACCTTATGAAAGCTAACTAGCTAGCTAGCTAACGTTAAATGAATATAAATAGTCGAATAGTCCTTAAAAGGCAGTCTAATTTGAATGAACCTAAGTCAAATAATTGCAGTGTCTTGCTTGTTGGCCAAACTATGGGTCACGAGTGATAGAGGAGGTATCCTCGTGTGACCCACTATGAGGAGAACATTCTCAACCTGTTTAAAATAGGACAATACATTTAAAATGCTTACTTCTCCAAAACTAATGAATGGACATATGTAATACTTTCATTGTATTTCTTCAATGCCCACTCGCAATTGCATATAAAAACCTAGAAAGTGTGACCAACCACCACGTTACTCCTTTAATAAAGAAAGGTTTGTGTGTTTTGCATGTATTTAAATTCCATTGGTTAGAAATGATTGCCTTGTAGTTAAGAAATAAATAGCACGCTCCAGGCAACACCTACTTCTGAGGATATTCAAGATGTCTGGAGAAATACCACAGAAAGATCTAGCAAATGAGTAATGATTGATAGGTTTGCTGCTTTTGTTGTGACAGTGATCAATAGAGGTCATTAAATACACTTCTCTTAATCCTCCTACGAGACGGAGCACCACTAATTGTTTGCTCTTGTAAAAAAACACTGACCCTCTAGGTATCCGCGCATTATTCTCTTCTGACAGTGTCAGAGGAGCAGACGTCCCTCTCTCCCTCCCTCTGTCCATCTCTCACTCCCTCCATCTCTCCATCTCTCTCCCTCTTCCTCCCTCCTTCCATCTCTCCGTATATCTCCCCCACTTCCTCTCTATCCCTCTCTCCCACCCTTCTTTCCATTTCTCTTTCTCTTCCTATCCCTCTCTCCCTCCCTCCCTCCCTCCCTCCCCCTCTCGCGATCAGTGATCACGGGCTGAAACCTTAGCTCACTATTACAACCTGGCAGGCTCCCCTCGACATGTGAGAACACATTGGAACAGTTAGGGGAGACCCGACCCCCCCGACCCCTGACCCCCTGACCCCTGAGCTCTACCGACACGTACAACCAGCCCCCCACAAGATCCCCCTTGGGAAGTCGAAAACTTTTTTTTCGGGGGGGGGGGGGGGAGAACGTGCAGGGAGGGGAGGGGGAGGGGGGCACGGGGGTCGCTTGTGAAGTTTGGGGGAGATGTCAGCACCTTCTCCTTCAGCTCGGATGGCTGACGCTGTTCTCCGCACTCTCTGCCCTTGGGCCGGGCGGCTCTGGCCCCCGTCGTCAAGGGAGGCCCCCCAGTCTAGCGCAGTCAACCCCTCCCCCTAGGCCTGGCACCGCAGGGAGAATACAGGCACAGCCTGCCCTCCCAGTCCTGAGCTCTCTCCACCTGTGTCACGGGCCCACACATTACATTACATTGACATTACATGTCATTTCATCCAGAGCGACGTACAGTTGATTTAGACTAAGCAGGAATCAATCCTCCCCTGGAGCAATGCAGGGTTAAGGGCCTTGCTCAAAGGCCCGATGGCTGTGTGGATCTTATTGTGGCTACACCGGAATTAGAACCACCGACCTCGCGGGTCCCAGTCATGTAGCTTAACCACTACGCTACGCTACAGGCTGCCACACAGTGAAGAGCAGGAAGGCGCGAGGCCGCAGCTCTGAGACGCGGTGAAGATACGCCAGTCCATGGTTGCAGCAGGAGAAACACAAACGTGTCTCCAGGTCCCTCTCCCGGCTTCCCTATCCCCCGCCGAACCTCACCGTGCGTCCCTTTCCCCCGCGCCCGCCTCCCTCCGTGTCCGTCACTCTCCTGTTCTCTTCTCTCCAGCTAAATTTCCCAGCATTCCCTGCTTCCACCTCTCAGGCTAATTATAGTCAGACTATGATATCATCCAGCCAACCCGCCCCCCACTCCCCTGCCCCCTCCCGGTCACCTGCAGCGGGACTTTAACATTCATGACCTCCGAGACGAGGGAGTGGGTCGGGGGGGGCCGGGGGCTGGCAGCTCCCAGGGTGTGGTCAGCCCCACACCAGGGCCCCCAAACCAGGGCCCCCACACCACGGCCCCCAAACCAGGGCCCCCACACCACGGCCCCCAAACCAGGGCCCCCACACCAGGGCCCCCACACCACGGCCCCCACACCATGGCCCCCACACCACGGCCCCCACACCAGGGCCCCCACACCACGGCCCCCACACCAGGGCCCCCACACCAGGGCCCCCAAACCAGGGCCCCCACACCACGGCCCCCACACCAGGGCCCCCACACCAGGGCCCCCACACCAGGGCCCCCACACCAGGGCCCCCAAACCAGGGCCCCCAAACCAGGGCCCCGACAGCCTGGGTACGGGCCAGCCAAGCAGGAGGGGCCGGCGGTGGGGAGGAGCCCCGCACCAGGGCCGAAAAGGCCCCCATGCGGGAATGATTAGAGGGACAGGACGTGGAACCCGACACTGCAGCCACTAGGCCTCAATGCCACATCCTGCCCGAGGGACTCGCTCAGTGCGCTGACGTCTGATTGGCTGTGACACCCGCAGCGACCCCAGCGCACTCGCCCTGTCATACGATCGGGAGGACAGGGGTGGAAGAGAAAGTCCGGGGTCGAAGCCGAGGCACTCCGACAAAGGGCTTCTTCTGACCAGGAAACAGAACCACTAAAAACAGACCATTGTCTGGAATTTCCTGCATCTTTCCTTTCCCTTCTTGGGATGATTCCAGGCTTTTCCTGTCCGGGGCAACACGGTTAGCACTGGTATTTGTGTGACTCCTTTTCGTGGACTCGTCAGTTGACCTGACAGTCGCAGCCGTGGTCACTGTGTCTTCGAGCTTCATCTTCATCTTCATCTCTTTACAGTTCAGCCAGTTTGGGGAAACCGTTGGTGAATCTGCAAGACTCCAGTCTACAGTGCCAGTAACGATCCTAGGAATTCACACAGCTGCAGAGACGTTCAAAGCATTGTCTTAAATTCATCAATTTCAGGGTGTATCTCAGCCTTCCATGAGAACACCATGCGTGAGAGTGTGAGTTTGGTGTGATTTATGCACAAATTAATTAAATGCACGTTGCATGTTCTCAGAAGGAAACAAACCCTCTTTAGAGTAAAAGATCACTGCTGCCACCTGGTGTATGTGCACGAGAACTGCAGCACAGAAAGGGAGATCCATTCTTTTTTTAAATGTTTCCTTCAGGACAACACCATCCGTGGGACTTCCTGTTCTACTTCCTGTTACCTTGCCAATGGACTCTTCAGTGAGGTG
Organism: Conger conger; assembly: GCF_963514075.1. Lineage (NCBI taxonomy): Eukaryota > Metazoa > Chordata > Actinopteri > Anguilliformes > Congridae > Conger > Conger conger. Next base: position 4,325,116 of record NC_083772.1, read on the forward strand.
TGACTTTTCAAGATGCAGCCATCTTTGCCTGATTTGTTTGATCTTATTATAGGTGATATAAACGTCATAACATAATAAGTCGTGTTGACTTCTAAATATTCATGTTCTCTGTGGTAAAGCGTTATGACTAATATCATTGGCACTGTTTCTGACGTAATTTTAAATGAATATAACTATATTACATGTAAGGATACAGAGGCATGGATATAGCAACACGGCACAATATTTTATTTGTATTCTGTCTTTAATTCACAAGACAGAGGAGAATGCACAATAATTTCCCTCAGCATTTTACATTTCATCTTTAACATATTTATCTCTGTTTATATATATTTTTTCAATCAGGCAGAAGTTCTAGCCACATTGGCCTGAATCTGAAGGACTTGGGGAGCTCCTGGCAATGGGATTTCCCATGGGGCAAAGCTGAGCGGTGAGTTATTGACAGCAGAATGTTGAACTGGGTGGCACGGATGGTGCAGTGGGTAGCACTGCCGCCTCATAGCAAGGAGGTCCTGGGTTTGAATCCTGGTCGGCCGGGGCCTCTCTGTGTGGATTTGCATGTTCTCCCCATGTCTGCGTGGGTTTCCTCCCACAGTCCAAAGACATGCAGGTTAGGCTGATTGGAGAGTCTAAATTGCCCGTGGGTATGAGTGTATGAGTGTGTGAGTGAATGGTGTGTGTGCCCTGTGATGGACTGGTGACCTGCCCAGGGTTTATTCCTGCCTTTCGCCCAATGTATGCTGGGATAGGCTCCAGCCCCCCTGCGACCCTGTTCAGGATAAGCGGGTTAAGATAATGAATGAATGAATGAATGTTAAACTGCAAGTTCAACACTATGCTAATGGATGCTAATGGATAATGTTCTTTGAAAATCATATTCACTAAATATGGGAAGCTGAGGCTTTATAATGGGCAGAGATTCTCTCCTTTTGAACCAATCGGAGAATCCCCCCTACTACTGAAATATTTAAAAAATATTGTGATTCGTTCAAACAGGTATGATCATACATCGCAGCTCAATATGTAACAATATAGCAGCTTGTAAAGGTTCTTCTCACATCTCCGTTGCTCAGTCTTTTGAAATAACTACATGAAAGGCCTGCGCAGCACCTTTCTGTGAAAATGTTAGCTGAATGATGTGGATGTACAGAATAATGCCAACTTTACTTGTCAATCACTTTCGGAGGCATGGCAACGCAGTGGTTTTCCATTCACACTGCATAACTTTTTACTCAAGCCAGTGCGTTTGATTCCCGCTCTGCACAAACTGAACAAAAAAAGCCCAAAACAGCCCAGGCACTTGACATGAGTGTTAATTGATACTGAAGCAAAATTGATTTGATGAAACAGGCTAGCTGGTCTGAACTCACACTCCTGAATGGTGGAGCTCGGTGCATTCAGGAGGTTAATTTGTATTTGGTTTTGCATCTTTATTGCCTTCCGAACACATTCAGTAACACCTGCATGCAGCCACAGGGTAAACTCTGTAACCAGTATGTCAGGTGTGATGATACAGTATGGCAGCAGGAAGCCAAAGTGTGATTCATTTATGCGCTCTGTTTTACTGTCTGCTCCCAAACTCATGCAGTAATCATGGAGGCCTCTTGATGCTAGGCCTGGGTATCGGTAGCCAGTAAAACAAAGGGAATTGACCTACATTTAATTCAGATTTCCTGGGTTTTCATGTCAGAAATTGCAGGCTTTTCAGTGTATTTTTCCTTTCCTTGGACTGCAATATATTATTTTTTTTTTAGCTTCGCCACAAATAGTGTCACATCAATCACTGCGACTGAAAGAGAAATCCATGCCAGGGGACATTATCTCCAAGTGAAATCCTGCATGCCACTCCACATCAAAAACTCATCTTGCCACAGTTCCAAGAAAAACACATTTTTGGAACGGTTAAAACAAATGAGAGTTCCTTTCAGGACCATGGAGCAGAATATATATGGGGGGGGGGAGTTGCTTCCTGACCAATATATTGCACATTTAATCCCCACACATTTATTAAATGTCTTTACTCTTTAAAGTTTTTATATTTCATCTGATTCACCTTAATTTTTTTTCTCCCTCCACTGCATAAGTGCTGTACTTTTTTTTGTCTCGGGAAAATTGCATCTGTACTATGAAACTGTACTATCTGTACTATGGAACTGTATGAGTCTTAGTAGCCAACCTGCCTGTAAGTAGGGTCAGTGCTGCCCCCTGGTGGAGAGAGCCCCACCACCCCTCCTGACTCCACACATTATCCAACGATTGTTCCGTGGTTTAACTCTTGCATGGATTCTTGCCTCTTGCCATCCATTACCTTACATCCTTCCTGAAGCTGGTGAGCTGAGTGTCGTCTTATAGAACTGACTCCTGCATCTGGAAGTATCTCTGTAATGTAATGGTGGCATCTCTGGTGGTATTGTTGGTGGCAGCCCTGGTGGTATGGGGTTGCTGACCAGGCTGACCACAGACAACACCATAATACCCTCATCCAGAGTCTGAGAGAGGAGGGAGACATGCTAAATGACAACGGAGGAAGTGCAATCAGAAATACAGCAATTGTAGTTAGAGGTAGAGGTAGATTTTCCTGATCACGGTTGCAGTAATATTGGCAGTGGTGGGTGTCTTAGTGGTACATAGAACCATGATAGAATCCCATTTAGAAGAATCTCCTACGATGGGTTAAATAATGTGATGGCAGTCCCTACAAAACATATGCGTATTGCACAAGTAGAAATACAAAGTGGCATGAATCAAATTGAATGCAGCTCATTTTTATTTTAGGCATTATTTTTTATTTAAGGTATAGACAAAGCGAATGGAAAAAGGCACTCTTCCTTAAGCCCCCGTTGGACATACGTAAGCTGCAGAGCTACATGAGTTATTATTTTCCATGCCATGACGTGGAGTTGAGGGAGTTGGGTACGATGGGTACTGCTGTAGCCTCCCTCTGCAGTACTCTAATGAATCTCTGGAGGTGATCCGGCAGAGTCTGCGGTAATGCCTTCGGCTTTTTGCGGATGCTTTTCACACCTTCAGTACGTCTGCAGGTACCCTAGTGGCGCGATCCAGGACCGAACCGGCGTCAGGCTAGAGAAGTGCTTCTCGTCCGAAAGAGGGTAGGCATGCACATTGTAGAGCAGTTATAGTACAGGGCCATTTCAGGACTGAATTCCTCTCAATAACACACTTGTGACTGGGACAGTGACAGTTAGCCTGAACAACACTGACAGTGGATGTGCACTTCCACAACCAGCGCTGTGTCTGTGGCCTTCCAAGACCAGGGTCGACTAACCTCGCCCTGCCTACAGAACAATTATTTTAATACTCTTTTAAATTAGCCTGACCTACCATTTTTTTTAATGCAAAAAGTACCAATTTGTGAGAACTATGGAGGCTTTTCATGGTAATAAGCCCATGATGAAAGTTATGCAACACCAGTGCTGATAGATGATAGAAGAATATTTCTGAGCTAGAGGTGTTCTGCCAAGATGAATGGGGAAAAATTCCAAAAGCGAGAATTGAAAGACTGTTAGCTGGCTACAGGAAACGTTTACAAACTGTTATAGTTGCCCAAGGAGGAGTTACAAAGTACTAACTGACAGGTTTCCCAAAGTTTTGCACATTTTTTTCCTTGTTTTTATTATAAGTAATCTTGCTTTAAAATGTGTCATGTTTAACAATGTACCATTTAGAGATCAGGTTTGCTTCTGTTAAATGGCTGGCATTTATATAGCGCCTTTATCCAAAGCGCTGTACGACTGATGCTTCTCATTCACCCATGCATACACACGCTCACACACCAACGGCAATTGGCTGCCATACAAGGCAACAACCAGCTCACCGGGAGCATTTTAGGGGTTAGGTGTCTTGCTCAGGGACACTTTGGCACACCCAGGGCGGGATCGAACCGGCAACCCTCTGACTGCCAGATGACTGCTCTTACCGCCTGAGCCAATGTCTCTGACCAGGGGTTCTGCTCTTTTTTGCACACTACTGTACAGCCGCGAGCGAAAATAAAATCGAATGTAAAAAAAAATCACAGCAGGAACAGAAAATAAAGCCAGGCTGTGGAATTGCAGAGTTAACTTTGTCAGCAAAACGTAAGAAAAGAGACATATCGAAATGCAAAATGTAAGATTAAAGAACCGTCTCATCTCACAATACAAAATGCAGTGCCCTCCAAAAGTATTGTAATGTTGAGTGAATTTAGTTTTGCTACGTATTGAAGACATTTGTGTTTGAGATGAAGAGATGAATATGTGTATATGTTTTGCCATCTTACCGAAATAGCTGTTTTTGTGTTGTGAGTCATCACATTTTCAGCTGTGCAAAAGTAAATTAATGGATGATTGACAGGCGCAAATACCAAGAACAAGCTGATTATCTGTAAGTTTCTTATTAGGTAGACCCCTACACCAGCTTGTTGATGCAAATATTTAATAAGCCAACCATGTGGCAGCAACTAACATTTTCAGACCAGAAGTCAGAATGGGGAAGAAATGTGCTATAAGTGACTTTCACTGTGGAATGAATGTTGGTGCCAGACAGGGTAGTTTGACTATCTCAGAAACTACTGATCTCCTGGGATTTTCAAGCGCAACAGTCTCTAGAGTTAGCAGAGAATGGTGCGAAAAACAAACAAAGAAAAAAACATTGAGTGAGCAGCAGTTCTCCAGGCAAAAACATGTTGTTGTTGTTAATGAGAGAGGTCAGAGGAGAAGGGCCAGACTAGTCAAAGCTAGTCAGGGAGGTGAAAATAATGCAAATAACCACGCGTTAAAACAGTGGTATGCAGGAGAGCATCTCTGAACACACAACGCATCAAACCTGTAAGTAGGTACAGCTGCAGAACACCAAGATGTCTAATTAATACCTAATAAAATGCTCGCTGAGTGTACATAGTAAACATTACTTTGCTCTTCTGTCCCCATACTTTCGGTCAGCCCCTGTATGTGTTCCTCAGCTCCCCTGTTAGGGGCCCTCTGTTCTGAGGAAAAGAGCAGGTGCTGTGTTTACATAGCATTCTCAGCTAATGGCTTCAAAGGTGATTAACATTTATAGATTGTGGCTCCCCAGCTGCTGTTTGGTAAGCCTGAGGCGAGGAGCGGTTCAGACTGTGTTTACGCTCTTCAGACGGTTCCTCCCTGCCGCCCGCGGGAACGCTGGTGTAACCCCCGCTCCCCCTCGCCGCGCCCCAGCACGGTAGATAAACCCCACCCTTCTCCTCCTCCGCCCCCCACACTTCAGCGGGCAGAGCCGCACGGTGGGGGTGTGCAGGGGTGACCCTTCAGTCACGTCCCATGAGTCCCAGGATCCGGGTCCCTCCCCAGCTCCATGAATGCGCTGCGGGCTGTGTGAGTGGAGCCGGGCCGGGGAGTGTATCCCCTGAGGCTGGAGACAGCGGTACAGAGAGAGTGTGTGTGTGTGTGTGTGTGTGTGTGCTATCTCCAGGCTGCCACAGGGCTCCTGGAGCCCGTTGCTGCCCTGTGTCTTCACACGTGCGTCTCCACGCTGGATTTGTACCAGCTCTGCCCTCACCCACATCTGCTGCACCTGCATTAGGAACGGGCTCTACAGAGCACTGGGGTCCCCCTGGGCATGCCAGGCCTGGGTCCACATCCCTAACAAACGCAGCAGAATACTGTACAAAATTATTATTATTATTATTATTATTATTATTAGTAGTAGTAGTACTAGTAGTAGTAGCAGTAGCAGTAGTAGTAGTAGTAGTAGCAGTAGCAGTAGTAGTAGTAGCAGCAGTAGTAGCAGCAGTAGTAGTAGTAGCAGCAGCAGTAGTAGTAGTAGTAGTAGCAGCAGCAGTAGTAGTAGTAGTAGTAGCAGCAGCAGTAGTAGTAGTAGTGGCAGTAGTAGTAGTAATAGTAGTAGTAGTAGTAATAGTAATAGTAGTAGTAGTAGCAGCAGTAGTAGCAGTAGTAGTAGTAGTAGTAGTAATAGTAATAATAATCATCATCATCATCATCATTCTATGGCTTTCTCCTCAGTAACTGCAAGGCATAACATAACTCTTTGCAGAACTGCAGCCAGTTTCATAATTAAATTCATACTTTTCTCCTCACTGTGAGTCTGAAACTGACGCTGCAAAACGGAGAGTAGAGATTGCCCCTGCTCTGGCCTGCTCATCACAGACCCCACAATGTCCCGCTCATTTATTTACTCTGCCACTAAGCATTTTCCTGGCAGCTGGTGCAGCTCTAATTTGACACTTAATTTGTGCAAATGGGCAACCTAACGGTTTGGCCCTGCATAAACTTCCGGACTAATCATTAAGATTATTATCTCATTAATTTGGACTCTTGTGTATGGCTGGCTATAATAAGCAAGTGCAATTTGCAAATTAGTATAAATGACAAACCCTCTATTTCCTGTTTGTGCCCAGGCATTCATTTGTGTGTCTGTGTTACTACAGAGCTTTAACACTTTAACTGGTGCAGCACACCGAGAAAACACATTTATTTGCTTCATTACTTTGGGCCAGTAACAATAACACATGTTTCTATTTTGATTGATGGCGGTTCTTGAGCTGTCATCCTCAACCAACCGCCTTGGTTGTTAAAAGGTGCACGGTAATTTTAGTGTCAAATAAACTCTTACATAGAGTTGATGTGGTCCCTGTTGGACTCCTACATTCTCTGTTGGATTTTAATTAAAGCTGGACATTGTTCTGTGCACCAGCAGCTCCCGCGAGTTGAAAAAAAATAAAAATGAAAACTCACCAGGAAAAAACGGTCTACCCTTTGACTGAGTACCATGTACCGATGTGCCATTTGGGGACTGAGTAAATCCTTACCTCGGTGTGTCACCATCTCATTTTGTGTCAGGGGACACGCTCTCAAATTCCCCGTTGGTTTTACAAGCTGTTGATCTCTGACAAACGCGAGGCCTTGTTCTGATACCCACGACAGCTGAAAAACAACCTCGCTGCCAAATATTGCATTTGCAGCTAGTCCAACGTTAACATCACTGTCATTTTCACTTAACAGATCTCTGTTGCAGATTTTAAGTTGTGCTTAGGATCCTCAAGCAAAATATTTCCAAGTAGCTTTCATGACTTTTAACGCTCCTTCTCACACTGTTACGGATATGAAAGCACCCGTGAATGTGTCCTTTAAGAGTCTGTGCAGAAAAGTCGAGGCTGTATTTGATAATCTGAAAATGAGTAAGAACCCGGCAATCGGCACACCAGCTTTCCTCAAGATATTACTCATCCCTGATCTACACTAACAACTCCAGGAAAAAGAGTGCACTGTGAGTTACTGAGGATCACAGAGACACTTTGATAATTTATGAGCTGTAAGTTAATTGAAACAAAGGGAGAGATGACATTTATCATGGAACAATAGCATTTTCACACTCATAGCCCAAGCTCAGTTTTAGCATAATGTGTAGAATAGAATATCTCTCGGAGGTAGTAAATATTGAGGACTGTTGTGGCTGCAGAGAGTGGAGTTCTGTGGTTCTACTCATGAAGATGGTGCCGCACTCTTCTGAGACGTGCTGGATATCTCTGAGATGGACCCACGTCAACCACGGACGCATGCACATACTTACACTGCACACACTCACACTCTCTCTCACACACACACACACACACTCACACACACACTCACACTCACACTCTCTCTCACACACACACACACACACACACACACTCACACACTCTCTCTCTCTCACACACACACACACACACACACACTCACACACACACACACACACACACACACTCACACTCACACTCTCTCTCACACACACACACACACACACACACACACACACACACTCACACACACTCACACATAGATATAAATGTATTCTTTAGGAGTCAGACCTCCATTACATATGTTTGGCCCCTCCAATGACCCCAACAGTCCTGAATTCCTCTGTTTCCTTTTCTGACAGCTCTGACAGATGCTATATCCCTCAGCTATAACCGTCACCAGTCTGTGAGAAACATACTACTTCTCTGGCCAATGAATACCATCCCTTATATAAACGTTAATACGGGCTATGAATGAACCAAAAGGATTCAGACATTGTGCCAATGTTGCCATTGCACAAGTGTGATGAGATATGCTACAATCAAAACATCACGTTAACTCATTATTTGTTTTTCTTAAGCTATACCATGTTGGTTTTCTGTGTGGATCATAAGGCTGTGTTTGCATAATGACGTGAGTATACTTAGAGTAGTCCATAAAATTTCTTGGCCTCTATGATATTTCCTGGAAGGATTCAGTGCTGGAAGGCTTTGGGTTCATTGCCACAGCAATGCTGATGAACTCATTTTCGGTGTTCAGTTCTGCTTTTTTTTTGACAAACCAAAGTGGTGTGGGACATTCCGGGCCTCGTGACCCAGTTGGCTCAGGACCTGCCCGGGCCGGTCTCTGCAGTTCGCTGTGATTTTTCAGGCTTGCACTTTTGGAAACCGTAAGCTCAGATGGCGTTGTGTGCCATTGTTTTCTCTTTGTTTCCTTCATCTACCGGAGGACCTAGCAGCAGAACACTCCAGGGAAGCTCTCCCCTTATGCGTGGGTCTTAATGACTCTCTGCGCTCCGCCGTAGGAGGAGGAGGAATTCTCGGTAAAAGTAATCCACTGAGGAATATGGACATAAAGCTATGGCTGGGGGAGCTCATTAAATTATGAGTAATTCTGTCCCCATTTACTGTACTATCTTTTCTAAATATCATATTCCCTGAAATCCTCTGAATATCCTTTAATCAAGTTTCAGGATTTAAGAGGACAATTTCATGTCTTAGGGCTTAACCCTTGTGTTTTCTTGGTATTTTGGTGAACGAGTTTGGACCTGAGTGTCATTAAGACATTAAGACGCAAATGTCACCAAAAGAACCAGAGACGAGACATCTCACATATTGCCACGTTAATAGTCCAGGAACTTGGCCTTGGAAACACGACCCATTTGAGGCCAGGAGTTATGCAACGGGCAATGTGGGGCGGCCTGTAGCGTAGTGGTGAAGGTAAAGGACTGGGACACACAAGGTCGGTGGTTCTAATCCCGGTGTAGCCACAATAAAATCCGCACAGCCGTTGGGCCCTTGAGCAAGACCCCTTAACCCTACATTGCTCCAGGGGAGGATTGTCTCCTGCTTAGTCTAATCAACTGTACGTCGCTCTGGATAAGAGCGTCTGCCAAAATGCCAATAATGTGATGTAATGTGGGCAACAGCTGGAGAGCAGTGGGCCACAGCTGCCGGCCTGCCTCTGAGTTGGGCCAGAACTGACCTGGGTGCAGCAGTTCTCCAAAGTTGCAGGAGCATGCACACGCACATGCGCACACACGCGTGCACACACACACACACACACACACACATACACACACACACACACTAGCTGGGGGGCAGGAAAAGGTCACGGTACCATTGGGCAACCCCCGTGAGGTGATGGGTAGTGGAAACAGAAGAGGATGGATGCTGACAAGCCCCCGCTTTACTTATTCAAACACTTTCCTCCAGACACCTGTGAAACTGACCTGCCAGGAAAGAGCTGGATGTTTAATCCAAGCCTCCCCTGAAATGGATTCAGTCTGAGAGAAGATTGTGTTTCCTTGCTTTGTTTTTTTTTTTTGTTTTGTTTTGTTTAGTTTTTTTTTCTTTTCTTGAAGGAAGGTGCAGACTTAATCAGCGGTTTGGGGGGAAGAGAAAGCATGCTAAGGCAAGTGAAAGAGAGAGTAAATAAGAGACTTAGACTCAGCACAGGCGCTAAAGCAATCAGGTGCGTTATTCTTCTTTGTTAGAGACATTTTCTCAATAGAGTTCCTGCAGAAAACAAGGTTTGCACAGTTATTTCCTTCATCCAGTTACATTCAGAAGCTTCCCCAGTGCACCTCCCCCCTCCATCAGATGCATACGAACAAGCTGGAAATACTTTTCACACAACACAAGTCACAGACTTTGTTTGCTAGAATGTCAATTCCTGGATGTAATCAGTCAAACTCCACAAGATGATTTTGGCTTGCAAATATCCTGTTGTAAGTCATGATTTGACAAAATCACTCTATGGTCTAAAGGATTACCTGAGCTCACTAGTGCAATCAGTGAGGCCTTACACAAACTCTAAAATTAAATATCTCCCTCTCCGTTGACTCATGACAAGCTAGCTATTCGACTAGGTTCTACAGATTCCACCTCTGTGCTACCTCTGTCATTCCATATAGCTGTAAACACTGATGTAATTGGATTAAAATATCACCTGTTTTTTGTCCTTTTTTTGTGTTTAATACTGTCACATTATCTTGAAATGCTAGTTTACTAGCGTATTGTACAATATGTTCCTTCTTAGCTTCTTAACTGTCTTTTTTAATTTTTTAACATTTGAATAAAATATAAGAAGCATTTGCCAGTGCTTCGTGGAACATGCCAGTTGTGTCAGGAACTGAAACCGTAGTGAGAAATAAACACAGCGATTATGGGAGTAACACTTCCAATTAAAATGTAAGTCTCTGAAAAAGCCTATTTTTGGTAATTGGAGTAATTACTGAGAAAACATAAGGTCAGCTCCTCTCTGCCGCAGCTGAAGGCTGAGGAACCAGGGCGATCTAATTGTGCTGCTGATCTATTATAAGCAGATTTTTTAGAAGCAAATGGTGCGTGGACTTCTTTTTCTTTCTTCTCTGGGTAGTTCCTGTGGGCCTGCAAACTATGCGCTTCGTTAATTCATCTGCGTGTTTATTCTGCGCCTTTGGCTCGAACACAAATAACAATGATCCTTCATAATAACGGTTATTCCCTAAATGGTTTGGCAAAACCGCTGACAACTCCCAGAATCTCTTGTTTCCATGACGTCACTAAGCTGCGCGCTTTAATGAAAAAACACACGGTTGGACTGGTGTGTAACAGTGCAACTTGTATGACAGTATACCGTGATTTCTGAAAGCTGATCATGTTACAGAAAAGCGTAATTACATGTTTCAAAAGTATTCCATTAGCCAAACCAAATAACTAAATAACCAAATAAAGTCTGACCAGAGCTGATATTTAATAGACAGCATTTCATATCATTGACTGTCACCCACTGAAGGTGGTGCACCCAGCAAGGGGCTCCAACTAGCTCATTTCAGTAAAGAAATAAATATATATATTTGGAATATAATTTCTGATTATTTCAGAAATTTTTGGTGTTTTTTATTTTTAACAATTTCTTATTTAATTTTTCAATAAGATTATATTTAAATATCCTATCATTTATTTATAATTTGAATGTAAGTGTGGGTCTGGGGTGTATTGAAACGATGTCTGTGCAGGTCTGGGGGGTATTGAAACAATGTACACGTGGGTGTGGGGTATATTGTAACAATGTAAGTGCAGGTCTGGGGTGTATTGTAACGATGTAAGTGTGGGTCTGGGGTGTATTGTAACGATGTGGGTGCGGGTCTGGGGTTTACTGAAACGATGTTAGTGCGGGAACCGAAAATGGTCCTAAATAAACTAACATTGCGAGTGTGAAACAGTGGATTCTGGGTCAATATAGCAAGACCCCTGTTCATTATATTGCTCAGTTTATGGTTGCAGATAAAATGTGTTTGACTTAAAGCTAATGTTGGACATAGATCTGCAGTCGGCCAAAGGTAACACTTCACACTTATTCATGCGTGCGTGCGTGCGTAACATATTTGTAGGTGCTACATAAAGATGTTATAACACCTTCATTAAGTTTTTATTGTATGGTATTCCCTGCCTGGCTGCTCAGATAGCTAAATTGACTGCTGTATGGTGGTTGGGCCCCAGGTCATAATGACTAAAATGCGTATTCTTTCTGAGGATTTAGATGAGGTGCCAGCTCTGTTCATTGGCGAATGTGCAATGAATATTTTATGTGGCTGTGCTTTTGCTCTTAGGCAGCCTTTGGCATGCATTATGAACATACACTTATTGCATACGCCATTTTTACTCGCCTAGTGTCTTTACATAATAAATGAAAGTCCAAACATGCCAAAAACAAGCCTTAGACACATTCACATCGCTTTGAAGTTTCGTATAATAGTGGAATGATAAAATCTGGACTGATACACGCATAGACCGTGCTTGAAGTTGCAAAACATTGCGATCTGTGTATTTAAGTGTATTTACCACTCACTTGCAGTCGTCCCTGTGTTGTGTGACCTCTGCACTGTCCTACAGAAGGGTCTGTACAGCAACAGACCATAACTGCTGTATAAAAAAGACAAAATGCAGCCAGTCGAACAGAAAGCACTTTGGCCACGATTCATTCAACATTCTTCTTAACTTTAGCTCATGAAATGTAATTATTGTTTTTTTTTTCCTTCACAACCCCTTTTTAGCAAGTTCAGCAGCCACTGAAATTAACTTGCCAGAGTGTGATTGCTAAAGAAAAACACATTGCATGTATTTGTGAGTTAAAGTTATAGACCGATGCTGATTGAAACTAGGCTTTTCCCTTTAGCAGCTTGTTTCACCCTTGACATGTTGTGCTGGCGGTTTAATGATTTCGATACCCTTCGATGTGATGTTTTTCAGACCGTTGGGATCTTTGCTGTTTTTTGGGGTTTTTTTGCAGCCAGTGGCGCCTTTCGTTCCCCCCCCCCCCAAAAAAAACCCCCAAAACAAAACAATGCATTTTGTCAGTCGCCTCTTGACACTCTCAAGCTTCTCGACTCCCTCCTAACCTGATTAGTCTCTCTGAACCCTGAGATCAGTCTAATGAGGAACACTCCTGAATCCCTCCGAGCGCCTCCTGGTCTCGCTCGATAAGGCCTGCGGTGTTCGCCCGGCTGACGTGCCAGTCAACACGCCGGGCGGCTGGCGCGGGCGCGTCCTGACGGCGGTTGGGAACATCCGGGATCGGACCGGGACGGTTGGCCTCCCGTGACGTCAGTCACCCCTGCGCGCGGCGTGCCACGCCGAGAGGGGGCTCGCGTCTCCTCGGCAAACACAGCGAGTCTCGCTGCCTCCTCCCTGAGCACAACACCGAGCAGGGTACACACATGAATATTTAACGGGTGGAAATTCAGGCCAATTAGGAGGCCCCGCTCATCTCCTCCTGGTGGCTGATTGGCATTCTTAATAATCAATGTGGGAGCCGTCATCACCGTGATTATTCTGGCAGGAAGAAATGGCACGCAGTCGAGTGCACTGAGAGCAGGAGGGCTCACCCCGTCCCTGCTGGAGGCAGGGAACACACTCCTGCTTCACTGAACACACACACACACACACACACACACACACACACTCACTCACACAGACACACACACACACACACTCACACACAGACACACACACACACACACACTCACACACAGACACACATACACACATACACACAGACACACAGACACACACACTCACTCACAGACACACACACACTCTCACACACACACACACTCACACTCACCCACAGACACACTCACACAGACACACACACACACACACTCACACACAGACACACAGACACACATACACACACAGACTCACACTCACACACAGACACATACAAACATACATACACACACAGACAGACACTCACACACACACACTCACACACACAGACACACAGACACACACACTCACACTCACACAGACACACGCACAGACACACACAGACACACACAAACACACACATACACACACTCACACACACACTCACACAGACACACAGACACACAGACACACACACACACACACACACACACACTCACACTCACACACAGACAAACACACACACACACACACACTCACACTCACACACAGACACACACACACTCACGCACACACACACACACACTCACCATGCACACACATACGCACACTCACACACAGACACACACAAACACACAGACACAGACACACAGACACACACATATTCACACTCACATACAGACACACATACACACACACTCACACAGACACACTCACACTCACACACAGACACACACAAACACACACACACACACACACACACACTCACACTCACACACAGACACACACACACTCACACACACACACACACACTCACCATGCACACACATACACACACTCACACACAGACACACACAAACACACAGACACAGACACACAGACACACACATATTCACACTCACATACAGACACACAGACACACACAAACACACAGACACACACATACACACATGAAGGCACACATTATGTACATACAAAAAATGCATATAGAAACACGTGCATGCAGATATTTGCACTCATGCACAAAGGCCTAAATACACAATATACAGTATATATAGTCTACATACTGCATGTACACATACCACACTACATAAATGGGCCAAAATAACTTTGCAATATCATATATCTTCCCTCATTCCCAAATAATTACAAATAGAATCGGTCAAGGTCCTGTAACATATTCACGCACGCCGGCGTCTCTGAATAATTACATAAATAAAGATCAGCCGTCGTAAACGGGAGAGGAAGACAGAGTAACTGTGAATGAGCCGAGGCCCAGAAGCTCAGGATTAAGACCGGGGGGGAGGGGGGGTGGGGGGGGCACACATTCATTCTCATATTAACCTTGATGAAGGACTGGGCCTGCTGATTTCCTGCTAGCGCTGAGGGTGTGGGGGGGAAGGCGTCTCCGTGCCGCGTGACCTGCCTGTGTAACGCTGCCGCTCCTGATCGCAGATCAACCACAACACACCCCGCCGCTGCTTCCCACAGCACTCACGCCATTACCAGCTTCCACATCTCCCCGGTGATAAAACAAAGTTCAACTCCGAAACTACTCCACAGGCCACGGGGTAATTTGGAGAGTTTAGAACGACTTATCACTCCGGCTCGCCCCCAAATGCGGTTATGAAGCCGGCAGACGGCTGAGGTATTCTAACGGCGTAGGCTGTGTACATAATTATTGTTATTCTTTTAATCTCGCAGACGATTCTGGACGCGGCAGGGGCTTCATTGGATAAATGCTTTCTCTGGCTCTAGGTTCCATCTTTAACCATCTTGTTCGCTCCCTTGATAGATGAACCGAGGAAAGTAAGCAGTGTGATATTTTAATGAGAAGTTAAAGAAGCAATAAACAGAAAGGCATGCATATGTACCCACAAGCCTGGGGTAGAAGGGGGAAAATATGATTGTGTCTAATTATGCTTCTATTTACAACTGCTGCAATTAAGTCACTGTTTGTTTTTCAAAGTAGGAAAAAATGGTGCAAATTACGTGCATTCTGAGAACGGCGCAAATATTAAATATTAAATATCCAATTATCAAAGACTGGAACAGCAGAGGAAGCGATGTTAATTAACTGATGGACTTACATATTGAACAGTCAGACACATCAGAAAATGCTGAGATAAATGACATAATTATACATGCGATAAATGTGCAAACGATCACGCTGGTTGTTGAGGTCTTGTACATGTTGTCTTCAGAGGAAGATCAATGCACATGGTGGCAGTGAATAGGGGAGACACAGGGCATACACATGGGGATTTAGTGTTTTTGCGTTTGTGCAAGAATGATGGGTTTGCTTTCACTTATTATAGTTATAGCAACGTGTGTCTCATGTGTGATGATCTGAATGGACAAAATATAGACCATTCCTACAGGAGGAAAAGTAAAGACATTCCGCTTCTTTCTAGACAAAACATATTTGCTGTAATATGTGTATATATTTTTTTGCAAAAGCCTAAAAGTGTTTGGTTGTTCCCCGGTCTCCCCTACATAATCGTACAGCATGAAGT
Source organism: Conger conger (assembly GCF_963514075.1). NCBI lineage: Eukaryota > Metazoa > Chordata > Actinopteri > Anguilliformes > Congridae > Conger > Conger conger. The sequence continues at coordinate 4,340,815 of NC_083772.1, forward strand.
GAGAGACAACAGTTGGTGCGAGAGGAAAACAGCGAATGCGTTATCACTCAGAATTACTGAAAAAAGGTATATAAGGGATATAGTTCTAGATTTAGCATAGGTGGTAAACCCGTGAAAAATGGCGGGCATTAGCTCAGCCAAGCAGCAGTTTAAATAGGTGTGAATTCATTCTGCAGCGGAAGACGGGCTGTGCCCGCCCCCCCCCCCCCCCCCCCCCGGCTCACTTCAGAGCCCTTTCAGCGAGGGGGCAGTTCTGAGGCGGTGAAAGTGCAGAGCCGTGTACTGGCAGGACTGGAGTACGTGATAATGGCTTCTGTTTATCTCGCCGAACCACGGGCCAGGACGAGAGAATCGCATTCACACCACCGCCGGGGAGAGGAGCGGAGGTGTGAAATGTGCGTATTTCGGCGGAGTGCTAATGAGATGAGCAGCAGCGCACTGTCTCAACCGGAACGGCCTGATGACAACTGCAGGAAGTTCAGCGCCGACAACGCCCAGGTAGGCCCGTCTGGAGCGGGAGATCAGCAGAAGGCCAGTCTGGAACGGGAGATCAGCAGCCGGCCTGTAGTGTCATGATTAAGGTCCATGACTGGGACCCGCAAGGTCGGTGGTTTGATCCCCGGTGTAGCCACAATGAGATCCGCACAGCCGTTGAGCCCTTGAGCAAGGCCCTTAACCCTGCGTTGCTCCAGGGGAGGATTGTCTCCTGCTTGGTCTAATCAACTGTACGTCGGTCTGGAAAAGAGCGACTGCCAAATGCCATTAATGTAATGTAATCGGCAGAAGGCCAATCTGGAATGGGGTATCAGCAGAAGGCCAATCGGAGTTTAATATTTAGTAAAGAAGGTAAAGATTTAGCTGGCAGGTGCAGCACATTAGATTTGGCAAGAGTGAGTTTAAGATGACGACTGATCCTCTAGCTCAAGAAATCATGAAAACAGTTTTATTAACAAAGGACGTATTGTGTGAGACAATATGTCCTCTGCTCATGGAATAGGAGAAATGGCTGGCGGTAGGAAAAGCCACGTGAAGATATTATAGAGCCAAGATATTTAGGCCCAGGTTCACGGGCAGAGATTAAGCTTAGTCCTGGATTAAATTCAGTTATGTATGGAATTTAATCTAGGACTGGCCTTAATCTGTGTCTGTGAAACTGGCCCTTAAAGTATAAGGAAAGAAAGAGGGGCCAAGAACAGATCCCTGATTGGCTCTTGTGTTAAGGTAGTGGATTGTAATCAATTTACAATTTTAATGTAATTATTTAGCAGATGCTTTTATAAATTTTACATATATACTATTGTCAAAATACTCTTAGACAATGTATCACACCACATGGCTGTACATTGACCTATTCCCAAACTAGCATTAGTATAGTTATGATCAGCTACCCTCAGTCGGTAGAAGGTAACATTTTTAAGTAATCTTGGGACCCACCAAATTATAAAGAAATCCTTGGCCTTTCACGAGTGATACCTGCTTTAGTAAGTCTCGTGCCATACACATGCATAGGCTTTTCTGCTTCCCGAGAACAAAAGGAGCAATTAGTCCGTTTCCTCTGGATGCAGTTTCAACAACATACCCTCCGCGCAGCCCCACCCCATCAGCGCGCTGTATCCTGCGTCGCACGATGATGAGGTCGTTGGTCATGGGCCGGACGTGCAGCGGGGCGTGTCGTGTGGGTTACGTGGGGTGGGGGAGTGAGGGGGGGGGGCGTGCGGGAGAGTGCAGGGGGAGAGTGCAGGGGGACGCCGGTGACAGTTCTGGGGTACAGATGCATTACCGCGTTGCCTGGGGCGTAATTGAGCGCTCCACAACAGGATGCCGTGCGTTTCCCCTCCGGCCAAACTCCTGCTCCTCGGAATGCGGAGCGACACAGCCGCGCTGTTGATGGAGCGCGCGGAGCGGTGAAGAGGAGCAGCGGGAGGAGGAGGAGGGAGGAGGAGGAGGGGGGAGGGAGGAGGAGGAGGGGGGAGGGGGGGAGGGAGGGAGGAGGGAGGAGGAGGAGGGGGGAGGGGGGGAGGGAGGGGGGGAGGAGGGAGGAGGGAGGGGGGGAGGAGGAGTGTGTGTGTGTGTGAGTGTGTGAGTGTGTGAGTGTCTGTGTGTGTCGGTGTGTCTGTGTGTGAGTGTGTGTGTGTGTGTGAATGTGAGTGTGAGTGTGAGTGTGAGTGTGTGTGAGTGTGAGTGTGAGTGTGAGTGTGAGTGTGAGTGTGTGTGTGTGTGTGTGTGTGTGTGTGTCTGTGTGTGTCGGTGTGTCTGTGTGTGTGTGTGTGTGTGTGTGTGTGTGTGTGTGTGTGTGTGAGTGTCTGTGTGTGTGTGTGTGTGTGTGTGTGTGAGAGTGTGTGTGTCTGTGTGTCTGTGTGTGAGTGTGTGTGAGTGTGTGTGTGTGAGTGTGTGTGTGTGTGTGAGAGTGTGCCATTCCCTGGCATAGGCGATCTTTAATAAATCCCCTAATCTGATTGGCAGTGCTTTGCCAGTCTGCTCCTAAGTGGCGCTCTGGTGCGGGGTGAGCTCTGTGTTAACGCAGGGCTCTGATGTCGGAGGCCCAGTCCCGGTGTCCCGCGGGGGGAGCAGCACCGTCTCCCAATTCTGCGGAGGCACGTCTGCGCCGGGGCTGCAGATGCTTGAAAGGGAGCGCCTGTCCGTCTGGCACACCAAAACAGAGGGGGTCGGGAGGAGGACACGTCGGGCTCAAGTCCCCCACCACCACCATCGCCGTCCATTTCAAAATGCTTCCCTTCCTTTTCCCCCGTAAACCTTCAAGGCTTGGAACTTTCTTCTAAGCCGTCCTCGCACCCCAAGCCACGACACCGCGCAAACCGAACTCCGGGCCTGCCTGACGGACAGCTCTTTTCCCAGGATGCACCGGGCCTCTCCAGCGCTGAGTGTCGGGCCAGATGGCGCTGAAGAGGTCCTGCTGAATAAACAAGGCCCCGGTCCCCCAGCCCTCTCAATCTCCGCGCTTCAGAAGGGGTTTCGCTTTCCCGCGTGAAACCCGCTCTCGACCTTCACCGATGGAGGCCCACTCCACCTCCACTCTGCCTCTCAGCGACCTGCTCTCCCCCTCCCTCACTACGCTCCCCCAACTGTCCCTCCATCCGTCCGTCTGTCAGAGTCATGAGCGTTCTCTGGGCCGTTACAGGAGCGCTGGGCCTGCTTGCTCGTCTTCAGGCGGTATGAGTCGTCTGTCGCCGAATAAGCGGAGTTATTGTTCAACCTGAAATTAATCTGAAATTAATGGCACAAAGCGTTGTGACATTTTCTAATTTTCTAGAGTACTTTTTATTTTCTGCGCAGAAATACACAGCCTGGTAAACTTGGGCCAAGTTATCAAAGATGAATACACATATTATGCATTTATGCTTTATGTACTGTATTAATGCTAGCCAAATCAAAGACCATTAAAATCATATCAGAAGAAAATAAAAAATAAAAGGCTGCATATAACGTATAAGCATAGTTTAATTAATACATTTTTATTATTTAGAATAATTTCAGTCACACATTGTATTGCAGTGCCCTTATGCATCTATACTTACAAAACAAATGTATTACAAACGTTTTATGGAAGCAAATGCTGTTACAATAAACTAAATTTAACAGTGCGTGCTTCCATCCTCGGTCATCTCCCTCTCTCCCTCCACCTTCATCTCCCTCTCTCCCTCTCTCCCTCCTTGGTTATCTCCCTCTCCCTCTCTCCCTCTCTCCCTCCACCTTCATCTCCCTCCCTCCCTCTCTCCCTCCTTGGTTATCTCCCTCTCCCTCTCTCCCTCCACCTACATCTCCTTCTCTCCCCCTCTTCCTCCTCGATCATCTCCCCCAGCTCACTACCCCTCCCCAGGGTGAAGAGCTAAACGCATGCGGTCGGATGTGTTTGGCCCCCTGGGGAGAGGGTAGTTCTCCCCTGGCAACAGGCTTGGTTGCCACGGCACCCGTTCAGATCTCCGTCCCCAGACATCCATCGGTCTCCCAGGGGAGGCGTCTCCTAAACAAGCCGGAGTCAGAAATCCCCGTCGGCGAACGCGGAGGTGTCAAAACCACCACCGGATCTCACAGGGCCTCTAATGGGGAGTGATTTGGATTTGGTTCAGGTTTTAAACGTCGTTCTGGCAGGTGTAGGAAATATAGCTGATTGTTTGTGCTGCATACAGATAAAACCCTCATTTCTCGTATCGTCTGTGGGGTTTGTACACGTCCTCCAAAAAACTGAGGTTGTGTATAATCGATTTTCTTGCACTCTACTTTTTTTTTGAGGGATTTGACTCCTCTCAGAGGTTGGGCCCCTGGATGCCCGTGGCGGGACTCAGCGGTTTCTGTGGCGGAGGCACGGTGGGCGCCCGCTGACATCGGGAAAAACAGTCACGCCCCTCCCGGTCCCAGCGCCACGCCTCACAGCTCCTGATTGACAGCTAACATTTGGAAGGCCCTCTCAATCTCTGGGCCAAACTGAGCCATCACTCAAAATTATATATATATATATATATTTTTTTTTTCTCGGAGGTGAAAGACGAGTAACTGGAATTCCGAACGCGTAGTCGCACCGTAACCAACCCCATCTAAAACAAGTGCATGAAAAAAGAGAGATCCACATTGAATAAAGCGTGAACAGGTACATGTGTTCATTTCAGTAGAAAAATAAGTCTAATAAATACCTAAGAAAGTGCTCACTGAGTGTATATGTATTGGTAATTAGTCAGGAATTGAGGGCCTACACAGAAAAAATTAGTCAATCCATAGAAGACTACGGAACCCCAATTTCGTTGTTGCATGATTAGCCATTATCCTCCTTTGTCGTTCTTACCAACGGTGGAGTTATGTGAAGGATGAATGAAAAAAATCGGTCAAGATTCAAGGCAAACGTGGATGCAATTCCACATGCTGTATATTCCAAAGCAGACAAGCTGCCTTCAGTCTCAGATATGAGTGGAGGTGATGATATTATGACCTGCTGCGTAAAGTCTGACAAATGAACAGATGAAAAATGCCTCTATAGTTAGTGCCACACTGTCCTGTAGAGTTGGACGAAGCATATATAATTTATCTGAAGTAGGCTACACAATGAAAATACAAAAGCCTAATATACGATTCTACTGAGCAATCAATTGGTAATTTTGCAAAGAGAAATATGCATTCGCTCATGCATCTGATGTTGGGACCAGCGCGGGAGTGAAGGCGCGCTCAGATCTGATGCCGGCAGTGTGGCAGCGATCGTCTGCTATGCGAGAGCACTGCGGGGCGTGTTCACTTCCCCGTCTAACCCAGCGTCTCAGACGTTATCTGTCTGAGGGTGGCACGGGAGGCCTAGCCCTGCTGCATGACGGGTATCGGCGCTGTGTTTCTACGCTTCCCAGGTTTTCAAGGAAGAAAGCCTCTTCTCTTTGCCACTGCTGTTCCGCGACACCATTGTATCACTCATCGGGGGCCATCTCTCTCACTAATTAACCTCTCATTATAATTAAATCGTGTAAATGACCTTTGAGTGATTGTGTTCATCCTTTGGATTTCTCACACGTTTCACAGATAAGGCCTACGGACTGGAAGCTGCTCAACTTTCCGCAAGAACTCTTTCAAAGTCCGGTATTTCAGAACTTAAAAAAAAAAAAAAAAGCTTTTTTATTATTCTGATTATGACGATAATGGATAAAGTCAATGATAGGTACTATATTTTTAATGAACCTAAAAGAGAGTGTTATTGCAACGCATTTAACTTTCAGCGCTTGCCACTGGTAGACTCTGCCGTCTTGTTGATGGGCTATAATTCACAGTTCTCGATTTAGCAGTGAACGCTCTGCCGAATCCGCACCATCCCGTGCGACGACACCGGTCCTGATAATTGTCACGTCGGCGCGTCGAGTGGCTGACGTGCCGCTGAGCCGTTCTGTCCTCTGAACATAATGAAGAGCAAGTCACCGTCACAGAGATGCGCTTCCCGCGTGACGAAGCAGTACACGCGCGAGGAGAGCCGGTGAAGGAGAGCACCTGCGTCTCTCGCTGTGAGGCAGCAGGGTTTCACAGCGCAGTGCTAAATGGTCTGCGTTTATATAGCACCCGTTATGCAAAGCGCTGTACAATTGATGCTTCCATTTGCACGTACTCTCACACACCGACGGCGATTGGCTGCCATGCAAGGCACCGACCAGCTCGTCAGGAGCATTTGCTCAGGGACACTTCGACACAGCCCAGGCAGGGGATCGAACCGGCAACCCTCCGATTGCCAGACAACTGCTTTTACCGCCTGAGCTAATGTCACCCCAACATTGCTCTACACTGCCCCCCCTGACCGCCCTGCAGTACAGCAGGCTCACCATCCGCCTCTTTCCACAATACGGCCGATAGAGGCAAAGAGCCAAGTCCCAAAAACACAGCCCGCTCATGCGTTTGGGTCACCCGGAGACATGGCGACCCCGGTGACCGTGTGCTATTATTGGCTGCTGTGTTACCGTAGCGAGCCGTCATGGGCTGTCGGCGAGTGCAAGGGGACGGTGCAGGGGTGTGCGCCTGCCCGGCGGATACCTGCCCCACGGAATAAACCGTCACAGAGTCACAGGGCCCTGTTCTCACAGCGGAGTCATCCCTCAAGCTCTTGACATTGACCAGGCAAACCGTGCTAATGATACGTTTATTTATGTGGCACATGCACACGCCGTGTGACTCCCCTAGGGAGGGAGATGCAGCACTTCCAGAATGTTCCCTGACATTGGCCACCTAGGGAGAGAAAGAGCGGCAACATACCGGCAGATACCAACACTAACACAAACACAAAATGAATACCAACACCAACACAAAATAGATACCAACACCAACACCAACACAAAATAGATACCAACACCAACACAAAATAGATACCAACACCAACACAAAATAAATACCAACACCAACACCAACACAACATAGATACCAACACCAACACAAAATAGATACCAACACCAACACAAAATAAATACCAACACCAACACAAAATAGATACCAACACCAACACAAAAACAAAATGAATACCAACACCAACACAAAATAGATACCAACACCAACACCAACACAACATAGATACCAACACCAACACAAAATAGATACCAACACCAACACAAAATAAATACCAACACCAACACAAAATAGATACCAACACCAACACAAAATAGATACCGACACCAACACAAAATAGGTACCAACACCAACACCAACACAAAATAGATACCAATACGAACACCAACACAAAATAGATACCAATAAGAACAACAACACAAAATAGATACCAACACCAACACCAACACAAAATAGATACCAACACCAACACCAACACAAAATAGACACCAACACCGATACCAACACCAACATCAACACAAAATAGATACCAACACCAACACAAAATAGATACCAACACCAACACAAAATAGATACCAACACCAACACCAACACAAATGAAATACCAACACCAACACAAAATAGATACCAACACCAACACAAAATAGATACCAACACCAACACCAACACAAAATAAATACCAACACCAACACAAAATAGATACCAACACAAACACAAAATAAATACCAACACCAACACAAAATAGGTACCAACACCAACACAAAATAGATACCGACACCAACACAAAATAGATGCCAACACCAACACAAAATAGATACCAACACCAACACCAACACAAAATAAATACCAACACCAACACAAAATAGATACCAACACAAAATAGATACCAACACCAACACCAACACAAAATAGATACCAACACCAACACCAACACAAAATAAGTATCCTCCCTTCCCCTTCACGGGTTGGAAAATAAGAATTAACACTATAAACTACAATTAAAATTGAGTTTAAAGAAAGTAAAACCAGGCGACAGCTTCTCAGCTCGCCACTCGAACACGGCCACTTTTCAGCGACATCTCCCTCCCAAAACCCCGCCACACAAACCCGCCACACAAACCTGCCACACAAACCCGCCACACAAACCCGCCACACAAACCCGCCACACAAACCCGCCACACAAACCAGCCACACAAACCTGCCACACAAACCTGCCACTCGAGAGTGATCTCCCCGCCCCTCACTGTGGACACGAGCACACTTTATATTTATCTATACCACCAATATATTTCACACACGCTAATGCACACCTTTCAAACTAATGAAAAGTAGGCCCCAATCAATTCCAAAACTGTTGTTTTTAAATAGAAATGCCATTAAACGTGTTTAATGCAGTCGAGGAGCTGAGCTTCGGGCGGCGCTGTCCGGGGTCCTGAAACGTACTCATTTGCAGTGGATATTCAGACGTATTCTCTGTGCTACATGTCTCCTCCGTGGGACAAGCTTTTACCATTACCCACAAGCTCCCAGCATCCCACTGCTTCCCCCCAATCCCACACGCATTAGGAGCCCCTGACTTCCAGTGGACCTGTAACATTCTCACACAAACTGGTCTCTTTCAGTGGACCTGTAACGTTCTCACACAAACTGGTCTATTTCAGTGGACCTGTAACATTCTCACACAAACTGGTCTCTTTCAGTGGACCTGTAACGTTCTCACACAAGCATGTGTGACACAGCTGGGTCTTTCTGTATCTCTGTGGTTAGCGGTTTGCGTGTGACACAGCTGGGTCTTTCTGTATCTCTGTGGTTAGCGGTTTGCGTGTGACACAGCTGGGTCTTTCTGTATCTCTGTGGTTAGCGGTTTGCGTGTGACACAGCTGGGTCTTTCCGTATCTCTGTGGTTAGCGGTTTGCGTGTGACACAGCTGGGTCTTTCCGTATCTCTGTGGTTAGCGGTTTGCGTGCGACACAGCTGCCTCCCTCTCTTTCTCTGTCTCTGCGGTTCGCGGTTTACTCTACACCCGGCGCGTGTGACACAGCTGGGACCCTCTCGTTCCCTTTCTCGGCAGGCTACGACGGCCTGTCATTAAGGGAGTGTTCGCAGGTGAAGATGTTTCGGCGGCGCGACGCGGAGAGACGTTCTCCCGGAGAGACGGGCGTAACACTCGGAGATCAGAGAGTGGGGACGTGTGGGGGAGGTGACAGGCGGGGTGGAGGGGGGGAGAGGGGGATGGGGGGGGGGTTTGGAACAAATTACAACACGGTGCAAATGCCACTGCCTCCGTCTCTGTCGCGGCTCTGCGGCTCCGGCAGATAAAGGCCGGCCGCAGGAGATGCACTTTCGCCACAAGCACCGAACCGTCCCGCACTAATGGCCGCGGTGCATTGTGGGATGCACGCCTATCAGACGAACGCACCAACCAAACGGGGGAAACTAGATAAAAGGCCAGCAGCAGTTTATCCTTTCATTTCCCAGGCAGCACACACGCAGAAAACGCACGCCTGCACCTGTACGTTTGTCTGTTTTATATCCTCTCACATGCGTTATATAAGACCCGGCAAACCTATTTTTGTCTCCTGTAGGGGACATGAGTCTCTCATCTCGATCTCAAGTAGGATATATTCTGCTATGCTGAAACTATTAGGGGGACATTTGCTAAAATGAACAAAAAAATATTTTTGAAAATATTTTCCCTGCGACATGTTTTTTTTTCATCACACTTGTATTATTTTGAAAAATGTAATACTTTAACGCTTTTTTCCGCTGGGTCTCAGGAGACTATGCATAAATTATTTACCAGAATCACAAAGAGCCTTGTATCTTGTCTTTGTGAGGGAATCAGAAATGTATGTTGGTTTACTGCGTCAAAAAGAAAGCCATTTCACGACCTTGGAGATGTTTTGCAACTCGGTTGAAAAGCACACAAAGCTGTCCTCTGTGAAACCATGGCAGCTGCTGGAGGATTTGAAAAAGAAAAAAAAAACTGTTTGTTTGGCTTTATTGTGAAGAGAGCCTATGTTTGCCTGTTTACACAGCCTAATCCTGGGCTTCCGGACACTAGGTGGTGCTGTAGTCCTGTTCCACCCCCCCTCAGCTCCACCGGGCCCGGTTTTCAGCGTCTTCTCAGAGGGGTAGAGTAATCTAGTTGTGGTTTCAAGGAAGCATTGTAATAATAGCAATATCAAAACGACTAAATAGACATATGAAGTGGAACGGCAAGCTGTGGCGGGGTCCGTGTGAGACAGAGACGCGTTTCACTCTCAGCTTGACAAGTAGACATGGGACCGCGGTGGCGGGATGTAAATAAACCCCCCGGCTCCTCACCTTCACTCCTGCTCGCCGCGCGTCTTGTGATGAATTATTTATCCGTCCCGTTCTTTCATCGTGGCTCTGCCTCGGTTTCCAGCGGAAACTCGGGGGCGCTGGAATACAACGCAGGGCCTTTGACAACAAGACGGGCTCACATTTACACGTGGTTGTCTGTCCAGTCTGGGCAAAAAACTTTCATGGGCTGGGAAAGGAGGGACTGTAATGACATACACGTGTGGAGTCTGTGGGCTGTGATGATACACAAGTGGAGTGCGTTAGCTGTGATGAAATACACGTGGAGTGCGTTAGCTTTGATGATACACAAGTGGAGTGCGTTAGCTGTGATGAAATACACATGGAGTGCGTTAGGTGTAATGAAATACACGTGGAGTGCATTAGCTGTGATGAAATACACGTGGAGTGCATTAGCTGTGATGAAATACACGTGGAGTGCGTTAGCTGTGATGAAATACACATGGAGTGCGTTAGCTGTGATGAAATACACGTGGAGTGCGTTAGCTGTGATGAAATACACGTGGAGTGCGTTAGCTGTGATGAAATACACGTGGAATGCGTTAGCTGTGATGATACACATGTGGAATGCGTTAGCTGTGATGATACACATGTGGAGTGCGTTAGCTGTGATGAAATACACGTGTGGAGTCTGTGGGCTGTGATGAAATACACACACGAGGTGTGGAGTGTGTTGTCTGTGATGAAATACACACACTTGACGTGGACCGCTGTAGCGTGCTGCAACACTGCCCTGAACACAGAACTCATGACCATGCTGCCTCTCCTCACCAATCCTGGCCAATAACCCCACAGGAGGTGGATACGAGAAGCGTTACTCCCAGCATGCACCGCGTATTCCAAGATGTGGGCCAATAGCTAGGCTGCCCGTGAAACGCTGTTTCACACGTTCCACACACCCCCATCCCTCCCGGCCCACACGCGGACGGTCAGGGCTCTAACCCGCCATGCGTACGGCAGTCGGCGATAAGTAAAAGGTGCTTAATCCAACAGGTTAAACCGCTTAAATAGTATTCCGACGAAGCTGCCTGGCTACGCACCCCCTTGCCGTTCCGGAGCCCATCTGTATTCCACAGTCCTGCTGCCCCCTGATACAAACGGGAGCGACTCTGCCGGTGAGAGTGTTTGCTCTTCTTATGAAAGAACTGTGCCGGCTTAGAAACAGTGTTTTTCTGAATTCCTCACCTCTGTGGACCAGGGCGATCTGCAGCCCCCGGACCATTGATCATATATGCGTGTATACCCACGACGAATGGAGTCTCTTTATTGAAGGGATTTTCCCCCCTATTACTTCCCGATTCATAAGACCTAATTGTATATAATCAATGTTCCTCCTCTGCTATTGATTTGGGAGAATACAGGAAGCGTGTCCTCACGACTCCGGCATGCCGTGTCGGGCCGCGGCCTCTGATCGTGCCGTAGGTCACGCAGACGTGAAGCACTTCAGCCGTGCTTTCGCTGCTTTATTGAATTTCCAAGATAAACAACCGCTTCAATTATCACTCGGCAGGTTTCCGGTCGTCCGGTGGGGATGACCGGAGAACGGAGAGGTGGTGTGTGTGGTCATCCCTGACCTACGCCAGAGCCGCAGCCAGCACAGGCCCTGCCCATAGTGGGCATCAGCTCCAGGTGTCTGTCCAAGCTCAAGAACAGTGGCCTAACAGCCTCCGTTCATCCTTATTCCCAGGATTGTATTTTAAAATGATAAAATTACGACAACCTTTATGTTAACCCCATCACTTATCTTAATACCAACCCAAAAGCCCATATACCCATTGGCCCTAATCCTTATGCCATTATTATTATTATCCATACCCTAATTGTCACCCTTATTCCTTGACAGTAATCTTGATTTTGACTTTGACAGAAACTGGACACAGATATCTTATAGAGAGGTACAGTAGCTAGTTGAGTAGCTTGAGTTTGAATAACTTGATCGAACCATCTGGCCGTGGCTCCTGTGGACTGTTTGTATAAAGCCTGTGGAAGCATATGCACAACACCATACCAGGTTTTAAAAATGCCACATAAAACAAGACCCATTAATTGCAGCCATTTAATAGTTCTTTTTAATTGGAAAGGAAACCCTGGACCTGTAATTATTGGCCATTAGGCATTAGTCCCACACAGAGGACTCCACTTTCCATTCGGCTCAGGAAAAAAATCCTTCTGATGAAGGTCATGTTAGACATGATAAGATGCACAGATGTTCTCCTAATCGCACCACAACTTCATTAATAAGTAGAAAAGGGTCCAGGCTTAGACAGGTTTCAAAGGAACTAGAAAAATGTAAATGACTGTTCAGTTACTTTGCCATATGTGGTTTACCTGAAATCTCAGTTCCATAGCAGTTCCTGCTCGTACCTTTTCCAAAAGAACCTTCAGAAAGAAGCGAAGGCATTTGATTTAGTAACTGCCTGTCCATGCCTCTGCTACAGTTCTGCCACTTGTCTGTAATTCTTACTCCAAAACAAGCCTGACAGTGAAACAAGGAAAACTTCAACACCACCACCACCACCACCAACAACAGCAA